>NW_027443505.1:0-280412 GCF_048569485.1 Anomaloglossus baeobatrachus | reverse complement strand
TCGAGAGTGCAAAGTAGCCAAATGAAACTTTTACTGGATTTCCACTTACTTTATCAAATCTCATCTCCACCACACAGGACAAGTTTGCATCTGTTATAGTTTTGGAGAAAATTGTGGTCATTTCATTTTTGCGCGAATGCGTTCAGATTGATTTTATATTGCATTTGGCATATGGTGACGATTATCTCTAGAGTGCAAAGTAGCCAAATGAAACTTTTACTGGATTTCCACTTACTTTATCAAATCTCATCTCCACCACACAGGACAAGTTTGCATCTTTTATAGTTTTGGAGAAAATTGTGGTCATTTCATTTATGCGCGAATGTGTTCAGATTGCTTTTATATTGCATTTGGCACATGGTGACGATTATCTCGAGAGTGCAAACTAGCCAAATGAAACTTTTACTGGATTTCCACTTACTTTATCAAATCTCATCTCCACCACACAGGACAAGTTTGCATCTGTTATAGTTTTGGAGAAAATTGTGGTCATTTCATTTTTGCGCGAATGTGTTCAGATTGATTTTATATTGCATTTGGCATATGGTGACGATTATCTCGAGAGTGCAAAGTAGCCAAATGAAACTTTTACTGGATTACCACTTACTTTACCAAATCTCATCTCCACCACACAGGACAAGTTTGCATCTGTTATAGTTTTGGAGAAAATTGTGGTCATTTCATTTATGCGCGAATGTGTTCAGATTGCTTTTATATTGCATTTGGCACATGGTGACGATTATCTCGAGAGTGCAAAGTAGCCAAATGAAACTTTTACTGGATTTCCACTTACTTTATCAAATCTCATCTCCACCACACAGGACAAGTTTGCATCTGTTATAGTTTTGGAGAAAATTGTGGTCATTTCATTTATGCGCGAATGTGTTCAGATTGCTTTTATATTGCATTTGGCACATGGTGACGATTATCTCGAGAGTGCAAAGTAGCCAAATGAAACTTTTACTGGATTTCCACTTACTTTATCAAATCTCATCTCCACCACACAGGACAAGTTTGCATCTGTTATAGTTTTGGAGAAAATTGTGGTCATTTAATTTATGCGCGAATGTGTTCAGATTGCTTTTATATTGCATTTGGCACATGGTGACGATTATCTCGAGAGTGCAAAGTAGCCAAATGAAACTTTTACTGGATTTCCACTTACTTTATCAAATCTCATCTCCACCACACAGGACAAGTTTGCATCTGTTATAGTTTTGGAGAAAATTGTGGCCATTTCATTTATGCGCGAATGTGTTCAGATTGCTTTTATATTGCATTTGGCACATGGTGACGATTATCTCGAGAGTGCAAAGTAGCCAAATGAAACTTTTACTGGATTTCCACTTACTTTATCAAATCTCATCTCCACCACACAGGACAAGTTTGCATCTGTTATAGTTTTGGAGAAAATTGTGGTCATTTCATTTTTGCGCGAATGTGTTCAGATTGCTTTTATATTGCATTTGGCACATGGTGACGATTATCTCGAGAGTGCAAAGTAGCCAAATGAAACTTTTACTGGATTTCCACTTACTTTATCAATTCTCATCTCCACCACACAGGACAAGTTTGCATCTGTTATAGTTTTGGAGAAAATTGTGGTCATTTCATTTTTGCGCGAATGTGTTCAGATTGCTTTTATATTGCATTTGGCACATGGTGACGATTATCTCGAGAGTGCAAAGTAGCCAAATGAAACTTTTACTGGATTTCCACTTACTTTATCAAATCTCATCTCCACCACACAGGACAAGTTTGCATCTGTTATAGTTTTGGAGAAAATTGTGGTCATTTCATTTTTGCGCGAATGTGTTCAGATTGATTTTATATTGCATTTGGCATATGGTGACGATTATCTCGAGAGTGCAAAGTAGCCAAATGAAACTTTTACTGGATTTCCACTTACTTTATCAAATCTCATCTCCACCACACAGGACAAGTTGGCATCTGTTATAGTTTTGGAGAAAATTGTGGTCATTTCATTTATGCGCGAATGTGTTCAGATTGCTTTTATATTGCATTTGGCACATGGTGACGATTATCTCGAGAGTGCAAAGTAGCCAAATGAAACTTTTACTGTATTTCCACTTACTTTATCAAATCTCATCTCCACCACACAGGACAAGTTTGCATCTGTTATAGTTTTGGAGAAAATTGTGGTCATTTCATTTATGCGCGAATGTGTTCAGATTGGTTTTATATTGCATTTGGCACATGGTGACGATTATCTCGAGAGTGCAAAGTAGCCAAATGAAACTTTTACTGGATTTCCACTTACTTTATCAAATCTCATCTCCACCACACAGGACAAGTTTGCATCTGTTATAGTTTTGGAGAAAATTGTGGTCATTTCATTTTTGCGCGAATGCGTTCAGATTGATTTTATATTGCATTTGGCATATGGTGACGATTATCTCTAGAGTGCAAAGTAGCCAAATGAAACTTTTACTGGATTTCCACTTACTTTATCAAATCTCATCTCCACCACACAGGACAAGTTTGCATCTGTTATAGTTTTGGAGAAAATTGTGGTCATTTCATTTATGCGCGAATGTGTTCAGATTGCTTTTATATTGCATTTGGCACATGGTGACGATTATCTCGAGAGTGCAAACTAGCCAAATGAAACTTTTACTGGATTTCCACTTACTTTATCAAATCTCATCTCCACCACACAGGACAAGTTTGCATCTGTTATAGTTTTGGAGAAAATTGTGGTCATTTCATTTTTGCGCGAATGTGTTCAGATTGATTTTATATTGCATTTGGCATATGGTGACGATTATCTCGAGAGTGCAAAGTAGCCAAATAAAACTTTTACTGGATTTCCACTTACTTTACCAAATCTCATCTCCACCACACAGGACAAGTTTGCATCTGTTATAGTTTTTGAGAAAATTGTGGTCATTTCATTTATGCGCGAATGTGTTCAGATTGCTTTTATATTGCATTTGGCACATGGTGACGATTATCTCGAGAGTGCAAAGTAGCCAAATGAAACTTTTACTGGATTTCCACTTACTTTATCAAATCTCATCTCCACCACACAGGACAAGTTTGCATCTGTTATAGTTTTGGAGAAAATTGTGGTCATTTCATTTATGCGCGAATGTGTTCAGATTGCTTTTATATTGCATTTGGCACATGGTGACGATTATCTCGAGAGTGCAAAGTAGCCAAATGAAACTTTTACTGGATTTCCACTTACTTTATCAAATCTCATCTCCACCACACAGGACAAGTTTGCATCTGTTATAGTTTTGGAGAAAATTGTGGCCATTTCATTTATGCGCGAATGTGTTCAGATTGCTTTTATATTGCATTTGGCACATGGTGACGATTATCTCGAGAGTGCAAAGTAGCCAAATGAAACTTTTACTGGATTTCCACTTACTTTATCAAATCTCATCTCCACCACACAGGACAAGTTTGCATCTGTTATAGTTTTGGAGAAAATTGTGGTCATTTCATTTTTGCGCGAATGTGTTCAGATTGCTTTTATATTGCATTTGGCACATGGTGACGATTATCTCGAGAGTGCAAAGTAGCCAAATGAAACTTTTACTGGATTTCCACTTACTTTATCAATTCTCATCTCCACCACACAGGACGTTTGCATCTGTTATAGTTTTGGAGAAAATTGTGGTCATTTCATTTTTGCGCGAATGTGTTCAGATTGCTTTTATATTGCATTTGGCACATGGTGACGATTATCTCGAGAGTGCAAAGTAGCCAAATGAAACTTTTACTGGATTTCCACTTACTTTATCAAATCTCATCTCCACCACACAGGACAAGTTTGCATCTGTTATAGTTTTGGAGAAAATTGTGGTCATTTCATTTTTGCGCGAATGTGTTCAGATTGATTTTATATTGCATTTGGCATATGGTGACGATTATCTCGAGAGTGCAAAGTAGCCAAATGAAACTTTTACTGGATTTCCACTTACTTTATCAAATCTCATCTCCACCACACAGGACAAGTTGGCATCTGTTATAGTTTTGGAGAAAATTGTGGTCATTTCATTTATGCGCGAATGTGTTCAGATTGCTTTTATATTGCATTTGGCACATGGTGACGATTATCTCGAGAGTGCAAAGTAGCCAAATGAAACTTTTACTGGATTTCCACTTACTTTATCAAATCTCATCTCCACCACACAGGACAAGTTTGCATCTGTTATAGTTTTGGAGAAAATTGTGGTCATTTCATTTATGCGCGAATGTGTTCAGATTGCTTTTATATTGCATTTGGCACATGGTGACGATTATCTCGAGAGTGCAAAGTAGCCAAATGAAACTTTTACTGGATTTCCACTTACTTTATCAAATCTCATCTCCACCACACAGGACAAGTTTGCATCTGTTATAGTTTTGGAGAAAATTGTGGTCATTTCATTTTTGCGCGAATGTGTTCAGATTGATTTTATATTGCATTTGGCATATGGTGACGATTATCTCGAGAGTGCAAAGTAGCCAAATGAAACTTTTACTGGATTTCCACTTACTTTATCAAATCTCATCTCCACCACACAGGACAAGTTGGCATCTGTTATAGTTTTGGAGAAAATTGTGGTCATTTCATTTATGCGCGAATGTGTTCAGATTGCTTTTATATTGCATTTGGCACATGGTGACGATTATCTCGAGAGTGCAAAGTAGCCAAATGAAACTTTTACTGGATTTCCACTTACTTTATCAAATCTCATCTCCACCACACAGGACAAGTTTGCATCTGTTATAGTTTTGGAGAAAATTGTGGTCATTTCATTTATGCGCGAATGTGTTCAGATTGCTTTTATATTGCATTTGACACATGGTGACGATTATCTCGAGAGTGCAAAGTAGCCAAATGAAACTTTTACTGGATTTCCACTTACTTTATCAAATCTCATCTCCACCACACAGGACAAGTTTGCATCTGTTATAGTTTTGGAGAAAATTGTGGTCATTTCATTTATGCGCGAATGTGTTCAGATTGCTTTTATATTGCATTTGGCACATGGTGACGATTATCTCGAGAGTGCAAAGTAGCCAAATGAAACTTTTACTGGATTTCCACTTACTTTATCAAATCTCATCTCCACCACACAGGACAAGTTTGCATCTGTTATAGTTTTGGAGAAAATTGTGGCCATTTCATTTATG
The DNA here is from genome assembly GCF_048569485.1 of Anomaloglossus baeobatrachus. Classification (NCBI taxonomy): domain Eukaryota; kingdom Metazoa; phylum Chordata; class Amphibia; order Anura; family Aromobatidae; genus Anomaloglossus; species Anomaloglossus baeobatrachus. Next base: position 275,261 of record NW_027443505.1, on the reverse strand, counting down.
CGCGAATGTGTTCAGATTGCTTTTATATTGCATTTGGCACATGGTGACGATTATCTCGAGAGTGCAAAGTAGCCAAATGAAACTTTTACTGGATTTCCACTTACTTTATCAAATCTCATCTCCACCACACAGGACAAGTTTGCATCTGTTATAGTTTTGGAGAAAATTGTGGTCATTTCATTTTTGCGCGAATGTGTTCAGATTGCTTTTATATTGCATTTGGCACATGGTGACGATTATCTCGAGAGTGCAAAGTAGCCAAATGAAACTTTTACTGGATTTCCACTTACTTTATCAATTCTCATCTCCACCACACAGGACGTTTGCAGCTGTTATAGTTTTGGAGAAAATTGTGGTCATTTCATTTTTGCGCGAATGTGTTCAGATTGCTTTTATATTGCATTTGGCACATGGTGACGATTATCTCGAGAGTGCAAAGTAGCCAAATGAAACTTTTACTGGATTTCCACTTACTTTATCAAATCTCATCTCCACCACACAGGACAAGTTTGCATCTGTTATAGTTTTGGAGAAAATTGTGGTCATTTCATTTTTGCGCGAATGTGTTCAGATTGATTTTATATTGCATTTGGCATATGGTGACGATTATCTCGAGAGTGCAAAGTAGCCAAATGAAACTTTTACTGGATTTCCACTTACTTTATCAAATCTCATCTCCACCACACAGGACAAGTTGGCATCTGTTATAGTTTTGGAGAAAATTGTGGTCATTTCATTTATGCGCGAATGTGTTCAGATTGCTTTTATATTGCATTTGGCACATGGTGACGATTATCTCGAGAGTGCAAAGTAGCCAAATGAAACTTTTACTGGATTTCCACTTACTTTATCAAATCTCATCTCCACCACACAGGACAAGTTTGCATCTGTTATAGTTTTGGAGAAAATTGTGGTCATTTCATTTATGCGCGAATGTGTTCAGATTGCTTTTATATTGCATTTGGCACATGGTGACGATTATCTCGAGAGTGCAAAGTAGCCAAATGAAACTTTTACTGGATTTCCACTTACTTTATCAAATCTCATCTCCACCACACAGGACAAGTTTGCATCTGTTATAGTTTTGGAGAAAATTGTGGTCATTTCATTTTTGCGCGAATGTGTTCAGATTGATTTTATATTGCATTTGGCATATGGTGACGATTATCTCGAGAGTGCAAAGTAGCCAAATGAAACTTTTACTGGATTTCCACTTACTTTATCAAATCTCATCTCCACCACACAGGACAAGTTGGCATCTGTTATAGTTTTGGAGAAAATTGTGGTCATTTCATTTATGCGCGAATGTGTTCAGATTGCTTTTATATTGCATTTGGCACATGGTGACGATTATCTCGAGAGTGCAAAGTAGCCAAATGAAACTTTTACTGGATTTCCACTTACTTTATCAAATCTCATCTCCACCACACAGGACAAGTTTGCATCTGTTATAGTTTTGGAGAAAATTGTGGTCATTTCATTTATGCGCGAATGTGTTCAGATTGCTTTTATATTGCATTTGGCACATGGTGACGATTATCTCGAGAGTGCAAAGTAGCCAAATGAAACTTTTACTGGATTTCCACTTACTTTATCAAATCTCATCTCCACCACACAGGACAAGTTTGCATCTGTTATAGTTTTGGAGAAAATTGTGGTCATTTCATTTATGCGCGAATGTGTTCAGATTGCTTTTATATTGCATTTGGCACATGGTGATGATTATCTCGAGAGTGCAAAGTAGCCAAATGAAACTTTTACTGGATTTCCACTTACTTTATCAAATCTCATCTCCACCACACAGGACAAGTTTGCATCTGTTATAGTTTTGGAGAAAATTGTGGCCATTTCATTTATGCGCGAATGTGTTCAGATTGCTTTTATATTGCATTTGGCACATGGTGACGATTATCTCGAGAGTGCAAAGTAGCCAAATGAAACTTTTACTGGATTTCCACTTACTTTATCAAATCTCATCTCCACCACACAGGACAAGTTTGCATCTGTTATAGTTTTGGAGAAAATTGTGGTCATTTCATTTTTGCGCGAATGTGTTCAGATTGCTTTTATATTGCATTTGGCACATGGTGACGATTATCTCGAGAGTGCAAAGTAGCCAAATGAAACTTTTACTGGATTTCCACTTACTTTATCAATTCTCATCTCCACCACACAGGACGTTTGCATCTGTTATAGTTTTGGAGAAAATTGTGGTCATTTCATTTTTGCGCGAATGTGTTCAGATTGCTTTTATATTGCATTTGGCACATGGTGACGATTATCTCGAGAGTGCAAAGTAGCCAAATGAAACTTTTACTGGATTTCCACTTACTTTATCAAATCTCATCTCCACCACACAGGACAAGTTTGCATCTGTTATAGTTTTGGAGAAAATTGTGGTCATTTCATTTTTGCGCGAATGTGTTCAGATTGATTTTATATTGCATTTGGCATATGGTGACGATTATCTCGAGAGTGCAAAGTAGCCAAATGAAACTTTTACTGGATTTCCACTTACTTTATCAAATCTCATCTCCACCACACAGGACAAGTTGGCATCTGTTATAGTTTTGGAGAAAATTGTGGTCATTTCATTTATGCGCGAATGTGTTCAGATTGCTTTTATATTGCATTTGGCACATGGTGACGATTATCTCGAGAGTGCAAAGTAGCCAAATGAAACTTTTACTGTATTTCCACTTACTTTATCAAATCTCATCTCCACCACACAGGACAAGTTTGCATCTGTTATAGTTTTGGAGAAAATTGTGGTCATTTCATTTATGCGCGAATGTGTTCAGATTGGTTTTATATTGCATTTGGCACATGGTGACGATTATCTCGAGAGTGCAAAGTAGCCAAATGAAACTTTTACTGGATTTCCACTTACTTTATCAAATCTCATCTCCACCACACAGGACAAGTTTGCATCTGTTATAGTTTTGGAGAAAATTGTGGTCATTTCATTTTTGCGCGAATGCGTTCAGATTGATTTTATATTGCATTTGGCATATGGTGACGATTATCTCTAGAGTGCAAAGTAGCCAAATGAAACTTTTACTGGATTTCCACTTACTTTATCAAATCTCATCTCCACCACACAGGACAAGTTGGCATCTGTTATAGTTTTGGAGAAAATTGTGGTCATTTCATTTATGCGCGAATGTGTTCAGATTGCTTTTATATTGCATTTGGCACATGGTGACGATTATCTCGAGAGTGCAAAGTAGCCAAATGAAACTTTTACTGGATTTCCACTTACTTTATCAAATCTCATCTCCACCACACAGGACAAGTTTGCATCTGTTATAGTTTTGGAGAAAATTGTGGTCATTTCATTTATGCGCGAATGTGTTCAGATTGCTTTTATATTGCATTTGGCACATGGTGACGATTATCTCGAGAGTGCAAAGTAGCCAAATGAAACTTTTACTGGATTTCCACTTACTTTATCAAATCTCATCTCCACCACACAGGACAAGTTTGCATCTGTTATAGTTTTGGAGAAAATTGTGGTCATTTCATTTTTGCGCGAATGTGTTCAGATTGATTTTATATTGCATTTGGCATATGGTGACGATTATCTCGAGAGTGCAAAGTAGCCAAATGAAACTTTTACTGGATTTCCACTTACTTTATCAAATCTCATCTCCACCACACAGGACAAGTTGGCATCTGTTATAGTTTTGGAGAAAATTGTGGTCATTTCATTTATGCGCGAATGTGTTCAGATTGCTTTTATATTGCATTTGGCACATGGTGACGATTATCTCGAGAGTGCAAAGTAGCCAAATGAAACTTTTACTGGATTTCCACTTACTTTATCAAATCTCATCTCCACCACACAGGACAAGTTTGCATCTGTTATAGTTTTGGAGAAAATTGTGGTCATTTCATTTATGCGCGAATGTGTTCAGATTGCTTTTATATTGCATTTGGCACATGGTGACGATTATCTCGAGAGTGCAAAGTAGCCAAATGAAACTTTTACTGGATTTCCACTTACTTTATCAAATCTCATCTCCACCACACAGGACAAGTTTGCATCTGTTATAGTTTTGGAGAAAATTGTGGTCATTTCATTTATGCGCGAATGTGTTCAGATTGCTTTTATATTGCATTTGGCACATGGTGACGATTATCTCGAGAGTGCAAAGTAGCCAAATGAAACTTTTACTGGATTTCCACTTACTTTATCAAATCTCATCTCCACCACACAGGACAAGTTTGCATCTGTTATAGTTTTGGAGAAAATTGTGGCCATTTCATTTATGCGCGAATGTGTTCAGATTGCTTTTATATTGCATTTGGCACATGGTGACGATTATCTCGAGAGTGCAAAGTAGCCAAATGAAACTTTTACTGGATTTCCACTTACTTTATCAAATCTCATCTCCACCACACAGGACAAGTTTGCATCTGTTATAGTTTTGGAGAAAATTGTGGTCATTTCATTTTTGCGCGAATGTGTTCAGATTGCTTTTATATTGCATTTGGCACATGGTGACGATTATCTCGAGAGTGCAAAGTAGCCAAATGAAACTTTTACTGGATTTCCACTTACTTTATCAATTCTCATCTCCACCACACAGGACGTTTGCATCTGTTATAGTTTTGGAGAAAATTGTGGTCATTTCATTTTTGCGCGAATGTGTTCAGATTGCTTTTATATTGCATTTGGCACATGGTGACGATTATCTCGAGAGTGCAAAGTAGCCAAATGAAACTTTTACTGGATTTCCACTTACTTTATCAAATCTCATCTCCACCACACAGGACAAGTTTGCATCTGTTATAGTTTTGGAGAAAATTGTGGTCATTTCATTTTTGCGCGAATGTGTTCAGATTGATTTTATATTGCATTTGGCATATGGTGACGATTATCTCGAGAGTGCAAAGTAGCCAAATGAAACTTTTACTGGATTTCCACTTACTTTATCAAATCTCATCTCCACCACACAGGACAAGTTGGCATCTGTTATAGTTTTGGAGAAAATTGTGGTCATTTCATTTATGCGCGAATGTGTTCAGATTGCTTTTATATTGCATTTGGCACATGGTGACGATTATCTCGAGAGTGCAAAGTAGCCAAATGAAACTTTTACTGGATTTCCACTTACTTTATCAAATCTCATCTCCACCACACAGGACAAGTTTGCATCTGTTATAGTTTTGGAGAAAATTGTGGTCATTTCATTTATGCGCGAATGTGTTCAGATTGCTTTTATATTGCATTTGGCACATGGTGACGATTATCTCGAGAGTGCAAAGTAGCCAAATGAAACTTTTACTGGATTTCCACTTACTTTATCAAATCTCATCTCCACCACACAGGACAAGTTTGCATCTGTTATAGTTTTGGAGAAAATTGTGGTCATTTCATTTTTGCGCGAATGTGTTCAGATTGATTTTATATTGCATTTGGCATATGGTGACGATTATCTCGAGAGTGCAAAGTAGCCAAATGAAACTTTTACTGGATTTCCACTTACTTTATCAAATCTCATCTCCACCACACAGGACAAGTTGGCATCTGTTATAGTTTTGGAGAAAATTGTGGTCATTTCATTTATGCGCGAATGTGTTCAGATTGCTTTTATATTGCATTTGGCACATGGTGACGATTATCTCGAGAGTGCAAAGTAGCCAAATGAAACTTTTACTGGATTTCCACTTACTTTATCAAATCTCATCTCCACCACACAGGACAAGTTTGCATCTGTTATAGTTTTGGAGAAAATTGTGGTCATTTCATTTATGCGCGAATGTGTTCAGATTGCTTTTATATTGCATTTGGCACATGGTGACGATTATCTCGAGAGTGCAAAGTAGCCAAATGAAACTTTTACTGGATTTCCACTTACTTTATCAAATCTCATCTCCACCACACAGGACAAGTTTGCATCTGTTATAGTTTTGGAGAAAATTGTGGTCATTTCATTTATGCGCGAATGTGTTCAGATTGCTTTTATATTGCATTTGGCACATGGTGACGATTATCTCGAGAGTGCAAAGTAGCCAAATGAAACTTTTACTGGATTTCCACTTACTTTATCAAATCTCATCTCCACCACACAGGACAAGTTTGCATCTGTTATAGTTTTGGAGAAAATTGTGGCCATTTCATTTATGCGCGAATGTGTTCAGATTGCTTTTATATTGCATTTGGCACATGGTGACGATTATCTCGAGAGTGCAAAGTAGCCAAATGAAACTTTTACTGGATTTCCACTTACTTTATCAAATCTCATCTCCACCACACAGGACAAGTTTGCATCTGTTATAGTTTTGGAGAAAATTGTGGTCATTGCATTTTTGCGCGAATGTGTTCAGATTGCTTTTATATTGCATTTGGCACATGGTGACGATTATCTCGAGAGTGCAAAGTAGCCAAATGAAACTTTTACTGGATTTCCACTTACTTTATCAATTCTCATCTCCACCACACAGGACGTTTGCATCTGTTATAGTTTTGGAGAAAATTGTGGTCATTTCATTTTTGCGCGAATGTGTTCAGATTGCTTTTATATTGCATTTGGCACATGGTGACGATTATCTCGAGAGTGCAAAGTAGCCAAATGAAACTTTTACTGGATTTCCACTTACTTTATCAAATCTCATCTCCACCACACAGGACAAGTTTGCATCTGTTATAGTTTTGGAGAAAATTGTGGTCATTTCATTTTTGCGCGAATGTGTTCAGATTGATTTTATATTGCATTTGGCATATGGTGACGATTATCTCGAGAGTGCAAAGTAGCCAAATGAAACTTTTACTGGATTTCCACTTACTTTATCAAATCTCATCTCCACCACACAGGACAAGTTGGCATCTGTTATAGTTTTGGAGAAAATTGTGGTCATTTCATTTATGCGCGAATGTGTTCAGATTGCTTTTATATTGCATTTGGCACATGGTGACGATTATCTCGAGAGTGCAAAGTAGCCAAATGAAACTTTTACTGTATTTCCACTTACTTTATCAAATCTCATCTCCACCACACAGGACAAGTTTGCATCTGTTATAGTTTTGGAGAAAATTGTGGTCATTTCATTTATGCGCGAATGTGTTCAGATTGGTTTTATATTGCATTTGGCACATGGTGACGATTATCTCGAGAGTGCAAAGTAGCCAAATGAAACTTTTACTGGATTTCCACTTACTTTATCAAATCTCATCTCCACCACACAGGACAAGTTTGCATCTGTTATAGTTTTGGAGAAAATTGTGGTCATTTCATTTTTGCGCGAATGCGTTCAGATTGATTTTATATTGCATTTGGCATATGGTGACGATTATCTCTAGAGTGCAAAGTAGCCAAATGAAACTTTTACTGGATTTCCACTTACTTTATCAAATCTCATCTCCACCACACAGGACAAGTTTGCATCTGTTATAGTTTTGGAGAAAATTGTGGTCATTTCATTTATGCGCGAATGTGTTCAGATTGCTTTTATATTGCATTTGGCACATGGTGACGATTATCTCGAGAGTGCAAACTAGCCAAATGAAACTTTTACTGGATTTCCACTTACTTTATCAAATCTCATCTCCACCACACAGGACAAGTTTGCATCTGTTATAGTTTTGGAGAAAATTGTGGTCATTTCATTTTTGCGCGAATGTGTTCAGATTGATTTTATATTGCATTTGGCATATGGTGACGATTATCTCGAGAGTGCAAAGTAGCCAAATAAAACTTTTACTGGATTTCCACTTACTTTACCAAATCTCATCTCCACCACACAGGACAAGTTTGCATCTGTTATAGTTTTTGAGAAAATTGTGGTCATTTCATTTATGCGCGAATGTGTTCAGATTGCTTTTATATTGCATTTGGCACATGGTGACGATTATCTCGAGAGTGCAAAGTAGCCAAATGAAACTTTTACTGGATTTCCACTTACTTTATCAAATCTCATCTCCACCACACAGGACAAGTTTGCATCTGTTATAGTTTTGGAGAAAATTGTGGCCATTTCATTTATGCGCGAATGTGTTCAGATTGCTTTTATATTGCATTTGGCACATGGTGACGATTATCTCGAGAGTGCAAAGTAGCCAAATGAAACTTTTACTGGATTTCCACTTACTTTATCAAATCTCATCTCCACCACACAGGACAAGTTTGCATCTGTTATAGTTTTGGAGAAAATTGTGGTCATTTCATTTTTGCGCGAATGTGTTCAGATTGCTTTTATATTGCATTTGGCACATGGTGACGATTATCTCGAGAGTGCAAAGTAGCCAAATGAAACTTTTACTGGATTTCCACTTACTTTATCAATTCTCATCTCCACCACACAGGACGTTTGCATCTGTTATAGTTTTGGAGAAAATTGTGGTCATTTCATTTTTGCGCGAATGTGTTCAGATTGCTTTTATATTGCATTTGGCACATGGTGACGATTATCTCGAGAGTGCAAAGTAGCCAAATGAAACTTTTACTGGATTTCCACTTACTTTATCAAATCTCATCTCCACCACACAGGACAAGTTTGCATCTGTTATAGTTTTGGAGAAAATTGTGGTCATTTCATTTTTGCGCGAATGTGTTCAGATTGATTTTATATTGCATTTGGCATATGGTGACGATTATCTCGAGAGTGCAAAGTAGCCAAATGAAACTTTTACTGGATTTCCACTTACTTTATCAAATCTCATCTCCACCACACAGGACAAGTTGGCATCTGTTATAGTTTTGGAGAAAATTGTGGTCATTTCATTTATGCGCGAATGCGTTCAGAATGCTTTTATATTGCATTTGGCACATGGTGACGATTATCTCGAGAGTGCAAAGTAGCCAAATGAAACTTTTACTGGATTTCCACTTACTTTATAAAATCTCATCTCCACCACACAGCACAAGTTGGCATCTGTTATAGTTTTGGAGAAAATTGTGGCCATTTCATTTTTGGGCGAATGTGTTCAGATTGATTTTATATTGCATTTGGCATATGGTGACGATTATCTGAAGAGTGCAAAGTAGCCAAATGAAACTTTTACTGGATTTCCACTTACTTTATCAAATCTCATCTCCACCACACAGGACAAGTTTGCATCTGTTATAGTTTTGGAGAAAATTGTGGTCATTTCATTTATGCGCGAATGTGTTCAGATTGCTTTTATATTGCATTTGGCACATGGTGACGATTATCTCGAGAGTGCAAAGTAGCCAAATGAAACTTTTACTGTATTTCCACTTACTTTATCAAATCTCATCTCCACCACACAGGACAAGTTTGCATCTGTTATAGTTTTGGAGAAAATTGTGGTCATTTCATTTATGCGCGAATGTGTTCAGATTGGTTTTATATTGCATTTGGCACATGGTGACGATTATCTCGAGAGTGCAAAGTAGCCAAATGAAACTTTTACTGGATTTCCACTTACTTTATCAAATCTCATCTCCACCACACAGGACAAGTTTGCATCTGTTATAGTTTTGGAGAAAATTGTGGTCATTTCATTTATGCGCGAATGTGTTCAGATTGCTTTTATATTGCATTTGGCACATGGTGACGATTATCTCGAGAGTGCAAAGTAGCCAAATGAAACTTTTACTGGATTTCCACTTACTTTATCAAATCTCATCTCCACCACACAGGACAAGTTTACATCTGTTATAGTTTTGGAGAAAATTGTGGTCATTTCATTTTTGCGCGAATGTGTTCAGATTGATTTTATATTGCATTTGGCATATAATGACGATTATCTCGAGAGTGCAAAGTAGCCAAATGAAACTTTTACTGGATTTCCACTTACTTTATCAAATCTCATCTCCACCACACAGGACAAGTTGGCATCTGTTATAGTTTTTGAGAAAATTGTGGTCATTTCATTTATGCGCGAATGTGTTCAGATTGCTTTTATATTGCATTTGGCACATGGTGACGAATATCTCGAGAGTGCAAAGTAGCCAAATGAAACTTTTACTGGATTTCCACTTACTTTATAAAATCTAATCTCCACCACACAGCACAAGTTGGCATCTGTTATAGTTTTGGAGAAAATTGTGGTCATTTCATTTATGCGCGAATGTGTTCAGATTGCTTTTATATTGCATTTGGCACATGGTGACGATTATCTCGAGAGTGCAAAGTAGCCAAATGAAACTTTTACTGGATTTCCACTTACTTTATCAAATCTCATCTCCACCACACAGGACAAGTTTGCATCTGTTATAGTTTTGGAGAAAATTGTGGTCATTTCATTTATGCGCGAATGTGTTCAGATTGCTTTTATATTGCATTTGGCACATGGTGACGATTATCTCGAGAGTGCAAAGTAGCCAAATGAAACTTTTACTGGATTTCCACTTACTTTATCAAATCTCATCTCCACCACACAGGACAAGTTTGCATCCGTTATAGTTTTGGAGAAAATTGTGGTCATTTCATTTTTGCGCGAATGTGTTCAGATTGATTTTATATTGCATTTGGCATATGGTGACGATTATCTCGAGAGTGCAAAGTAGCCAAATGAAACTTTTACTGGATTTCCACTTCTTTATCAAATCTCATCTCCACCACACAGGACAAGTTTGCATCTGTTATAGTTTTGGAGAAAACTGTGGTCATTTCATTTATGCGCGAATGTGTTCAGATTGCTTTTATATTGCATTTGGCACATGGTGACGATTATCTCGAGAGTGCAAAGTAGCCAAACGAAACTTTTACTGGATTTCCACTTACTTTATCAAATCTCATCTCCACCACACAGGACAAGTTTGCATCTGTTACAGTTTTGGAGAAAATTGTGGTCATTTCATTTTTGCGCGAATGTGTTCAGATTGATTTTATATTTCATTTGGCACATGGTGACGATTATCTCGAGAGTGCAAGGTAGCCAAATGAAACTTTTACTGGATTTCCACTTACTTTATCAAATCTCATCTCCACCACACAGGACAAGTTTGCATCTGTTATAGTTTTGGAGAAAATTGTGGTCATTTCATTTTTGCGCGAATGTGTTCAGATTGATTTTATATTGCATTTGGCATATAATGACGATTATCTCGAGAGTGCAAAGTAGCCAAATGAAACTTTTACTGGATTTCCACTTACTTTATCAAATCTCATCTCCACCACACAGGACAAGTTGGCATCTGTTATAGTTTTTGAGAAAATTGTGGTCATTTCATTTATGCGCGAATGTGTTCAGATTGCTTTTATATTGCATTTGGCACATGGTGACGAATATCTCGAGAGTGCAAAGTAGCCAAATGAAACTTTTACTGGATTTCCACTTACTTTATAAAATCTAATCTCCACCACACAGCACAAGTTGGCATCTGTTATAGTTTTGGAGAAAATTGTGGTCATTTCATTTATGCGCGAATGTGTTCAGATTGCTTTTATATTGCATTTGGCACATGGTGACGATTATCTCGAGAGTGCAAAGTAGCCAAATGAAACTTTTACTGGATTTCCACTTACTTTATCAAATCTCATCTCCACCACACAGGACAAGTTTGCATCTGTTATAGTTTTGGAGAAAATTGTGGTCATTTCATTTATGCGCGAATGTGTTCAGATTGCTTTTATATTGCATTTGGCACATGGTGACGATTATCTCGAGAGTGCAAAGTAGCCAAATGAAACTTTTACTGGATTTCCACTTACTTTATCAAATCTCATCTCCACCACACAGGACAGTTTGCATCCGTTATAGTTTTGGAGAAAATTGTGGTCATTTCATTTTTGCGCGAGTGTTCAGATTGATTTTATATTGCATTTGGCATATGGTGACGATTATCTCGAGAGTGCAAAGTAGCCAAATGAAACTTTTACTGGATTTCCACTTCTTTATCAAATCTCATCTCCACCACACAGGACAAGTTTGCATCTGTTATAGTTTTGGAGAAAATTGTGGTCATTTCATTTATGCGCGAATGTGTTCAGATTGCTTTTATATTGCATTTGGCACATGGTGACGATTATCTCGAGAGTGCAAAGTAGCCAAACGAAACTTTTACTGGATTTCCACTTACTTTATCAAATCTCATCTCCACCACACAGGACAAGTTTGCATCTGTTATAGTTTTGGAGAAAATTGTGGTCATTTCATTGTTGCGCGAATGTGTTCAGATTGATTTTATATTTCATTTGGCACATGGTGACGATTATCTCAAGAGTGCAAGGTAGCCAAATGAAACTTTTACTGGATTTCCACTTACTTTATCAAATCTCATCTCCACCACACAGGACAAGTTTGCATCTGTTATAGTTTTGGAGAAAATTGTGGTCATTTCATTTTTGCGCGAATGTGTTCAGATTGCTTTTATACTGCATTTGGCACATGGTGACGATTATCTCGAGAGTGCAAAGTAGCCAAATTAAACTTTTACTGGATTTCCACTTACTTTATCAAATCTCATCTCCACCACACAGGACAAGTTTGCATCTGTTATAGTTTTGGAGAAAATTGTGGTCATTTCATTTATGCGCGAATGTGTTCAGATTGCTTTTATATTGCATTTGGCACATGGTGACGATTATCTCGAGAGTGCAAAGTAGCCAAATGAAACTTTTACTGGATTTCCACTTACTTTATCAAATCTCATCTCCACCACACAGGACAAGTTTCCATCTGTTATAGTTTTGGAGAAAATTGTGGTCATTTCATTTTTGCGCGAATGTGTTCAGATTGATTTTATATTGCATTTGGCATATAATGACGATTATCTCGAGAGTGCAAAGTAGCCAAATGAAACTTTTACTGGATTTCCACTTACTTTATCAAATCTCATCTCCACCACACAGGACAAGTTGGCATCTGTTATAGTTTTTGAGAAAATTGTGGTCATTTCATTTATGCGCGAATGTGTTCAGATTGCTTTTATATTGCATTTGGCACATGGTGACGAATATCTCGAGAGTGCAAAGTAGCCAAATGAAACTTTTACTGGATTTCCACTTACTTTATAAAATCTAATCTCCACCACACAGCACAAGTTGGCATCTGTTATAGTTTTGGAGAAAATTGTGGTCATTTCATTTATGCGCGAATGTGTTCAGATTGCTTTTATATTGCATTTGGCACATGGTGACGATTATCTCGAGAGTGCAAAGTAGCCAAATGAAACTTTTACTGTATTTCCACTTACTTTATCAAATCTCATCTCCACCACACAGGACAAGTTTGCATCTGTTATAGTTTTGGAGAAAATTGTGGTCATTTCATTTATGCGCGAATGTGTTCAGATTGCTTTTATATTGCATTTGGCACATGGTGACGATTATCTCGAGAGTGCAAAGTAGCCAAATGAAACTTTTACTGGATTTCCACTTACTTTATCAAATCTCATCTCCACCACACAGGACAAGTTTGCATCCGTTATAGTTTTGGAGAAAATTGTGGTCATTTTATTTTTGCGCGAATGTGTTCAGATTGATTTTATATTGCATTTGGCATATGGTGACGATTATCTCGAGAGTGCAAAGTAGCCAAATGAAACTTTTACTGGATTTCCACTTCTTTATCAAATCTCATCTCCACCACACAGGACAAGTTTGCATCTGTTATAGTTTTGGAGAAAATTGTGGTCATTTCATTTATGCGCGAATGTGTTCAGATTGCTTTTATATTGCATTTGGCACATGGTGACGATTATCTCGAGAGTGCAAAGTAGCCAAACGAAACTTTTACTGGATTTCCACTTACTTTATCAAATCTCATCTCCACCACACAGGACAAGTTTGCATCTGTTATAGTTTTGGAGAAAATTGTGGTCATTTCATTTTTGCGTGAATGTGTTCAGATTGATTTTATATTGCATTTGGCATATGGTGACGATTATCTCGAGAGTAGAGATGAGCGAACTGGTCGCGGTTCGGCTCGAGGTTGGTTCGCCGAACGGACCTCCCGTTCGAGTTCGGTTCGTCGAACGTTCGACGAACCGAACTCGAACTGCATAGGAAACAATGGCAGGCAATCACAAACACAGAAAAACACCTAGAAAACACCCTCAAAGGTGTCCTAAAGGTGACAAACAACTCAAACACATTGGAAAGTGACAAGGACATATACTCATGCGAAAACAAAACAGCTGGACAAGGAAAAAGAGGAGGACACACAGATATAGGCATGGCACGCCATTCTAAAATCATGTAAAACACCGCAAGGTGACTCCAAGCATAGTCTCCCTTTTTTTCCAAAAATTGGGCCACACACCCACCCACCCATTCAGTGGCAGCACTTGGGCCCCAGTTGTACAATTCACAGCTAGATTTGCATCAAGCACATTCAAAAATACGCCATTCTTATCCGTCCCCAGGATGACACCGGGGTGGGTAGCAAAGTCTTTCCTGATCCCAGCTCTGTTCATCTTGGCTTCTTTTAAAAACACAGCAAGCAAGGGTTACTCCAAGCGGAGTCTCCCTTTTTTTCCAAAAATTGGGCCCCACACACCCACCCATTCAGTGGCAGCACTTGTGCCCTAGTTGTACACTTCACAGCTATATTTGCATCAAGCACATTCCAAAATACGCCATTCTTATCCGTCCCCAGGATGACACCGGGGTAGGTAGCAAAGTCTTTCCTGATCCCAGCTCTGTTCATCTTGGCTTCTTTTAAAAACACAGCAAGCAAGGGTTACTCCAAGCGGAGTCTCCCTTTTTTCCAAAAATTGGGCCACACAGACACCCACCCCATCAGTGGCAGCACTTGGGCCCTAGTTGCAAACAGGATGTTTTGATTTGCATCAAGCACATTCCAAAATACGCCATTCTTATCCGTCCCCAGGATGACACCGGGGTAGGTAGCAAAGTCTTTCCTGATCCCAGCTCTGTTCATCTTGGCTTCTTTTAAAAACACAGCAAGCAAGGGTTACTCCAAGCGGAGTCTCCCTTTTTTCCAAAAATTGGGCCCCACACACACCCACCCCTTCAGTGGCAGCAGTTGTGCCCCAGTTGTACAATTCACAGCTAGATTTGCATCAAGCACATTCAAAAATACGCCATTCTTATCCGTCCCCAGGATGACACCGGGGTAGGTAGCAAAGTCTTTCCTGATCCCAGCTCTGTTCATCTTGGCTTCTTTTAAAAACACAGCAAGCAAGGGTTACTCCAAGCGGAGTCTCCCTTTTTTCCAAAAATTGGGCCACACAGACACCCACCCCATCAGTGGCAGCACTTGGGCCCTAGTTGCAAACAGGATGTTTTGATTTGCATCAAGCACATTCAAAAATACGCCATAATTAACCGTCCCCAGGATGACACCGGGGTAGGTAGCAAAGTCTTTGCTGAACCATGACTTGTTCATCTTGGCTTCTTTTAAAAACAATGTAAGCAAGGGTTACTCCAAGCGGAGTCTCCCTTTTTTCCAAAAATTGGGCCCCACACACACCCACCCCTTCAGTGGCAGCAGTTGTGCCCCAGTTGTACACTTCACAGCTAGATTTGCATCAAGCACATTCAAAAATACGCTATTCTTAATCGTCCCCAGGATGACACCGGGGTAGGTAGCAAAGTCTTTCCTGATCCCAGCTCTGTTCATCTTGGCTTCTTTTAAAAACACAGCAAGCAAGGGTTACTCCAAGCGGAGTCTCCCTTTTTTCCAAAAATTGGGCCACACAGACACCCACCCCATCAGTGGCAGCACTTGGGCCCTAGTTGCAAACAGGATGTTTTGATTTGCATCAAGCACATTCAAAAATACGCCATTCTTATCCGTCCCCAGGATGACACCGGGGTAGGTAGCAAAGTCTTTCCTGATCCCAGCTCTGTTCATCTTGGCTTCTTTTAAAAACACAGCAAGCAAGGGTTACTCCAAGCGGAGTCTCCCTTTTTCCAAAAATTGGGCCACACAGACACCCACCCCATCAGTGGCAGCACTTGGGCCCTAGTTGCAAACAGGATGTTTTGATTTGCATCAAGCACATTCAAAAATACGCCATTCTTATCCGTCCCCAGGATGACACCGGGGTAGGTAGCAAAGTCTTTCCTGATCCCAGCTCTGTTCATCTTGGCTTCTTTTAAAAACACAGCAAGCAAGGGTTACTCCAAGCGGAGTCTCCCTTTTTTCCAAAAATTGGGCCACACAGACACCCACCCCATCAGTGGCAGCACTTGGGCCCTAGTTGCAAACAGGATGTTTTGATTTGCATCAAGCACATTCCAAAATACGCCATTCTTATCCGTCCCCAGGATGACACCGGGGTAGGTAGCAAAGTCTTTCCTGATCCCAGCTCTGTTCATCTTGGCTTCTTTTAAAAACACAGCAAGCAAGGGTTACTCCAAGCGGAGTCTCCCTTTTTTCCAAAAATTGGGCCCCACACACACCCACCCCTTCAGTGGCAGCAGTTGTGCCCCAGTTGTACAATTCACAGCTAGATTTGCATCAAGCACATTCAAAAATACGCCATTCTTATCCGTCCCCAGGATGACACCGGGGTAGGTAGCAAAGTCTTTCCTGATCCCAGCTCTGTTCATCTTGGCTTCTTTTAAAAACACAGCAAGCAAGGGTTACTCCAAGCGGAGTCTCCCTTTTTTCCAAAAATTGGGCCCCACACACACCCACCCCTTCAGTGGCAGCAGTTGTGCCCCAGTTGTACACTTCACAGCTAGATTTGCATCAAGCACATTCAAAAATACGCTATTCTTAACCGTCCCCAGGATGACACCGGGGTAGGTAGCAAAGTCTTTCCTGATCCCAGCTCTGTTCATCTTGGCTTCTTTTAAAAACACAGCAAGCAAGGGTTACTCCAAGCGGAGTCTCCCTTTTTTCCAAAAATTGGGCCACACAGACACCCACCCCATCAGTGGCAGCACTTGGGCCCTAGTTGCAAACAGGATGTTTTGATTTGCATCAAGCACATTCAAAAATATGCCATTCTTATCCGTCCCCAGGATGACACCGGGGTAGGTAGCAAAGTCTTTCCTGATCCCAGCTCTGTTCATCTTGGCTTCTTTTAAAAACACAGCAAGCAAGGGTTACTCCAAGCGGAGTCTCCCTTTTTTCCAAAAATTGGGCCACACAGACACCCACCCCATCAGTGGCAGCACTTGGGCCCTAGTTGCAAACAGGATGTTTTGATTTGCATCAAGCACATTCCAAAATACGCCATTCTTATCCGTCCCCAGGATGACACCGGGGTAGGTAGCAAAGTCTTTCCTGATCCCAGCTCTGTTCATCTTGGCTTCTTTTAAAAACACAGCAAGCAAGGGTTACTCCAAGCGGAGTCTCCCTTTTTTCCAAAAATTGGGCCCCACACACACCCACCCCTTCAGTGGCAGCAGTTGTGCCCCAGTTGTACAATTCACAGCTAGATTTGCATCAAGCACATTCAAAAATACGCCATTCTTATCCGTCCCCAGGATGACACCGGGGTAGGTAGCAAAGTCTTTCCTGATCCCAGCTCTGTTCATCTTGGCTTCTTTTAAAAACACAGCAAGCAAGGGTTACTCCAAGCGGAGTCTCCCTTTTTTCCAAAAATTGGGCCACACAGACACCCACCCCATCAGTGGCAGCACTTGGGCCCTAGTTGCAAACAGGATGTTTTGATTTGCATCAAGCACATTCAAAAATACGCCATAATTAACCGTCCCCAGGATGACACCGGGGTAGGTAGCAAAGTCTTTGCTGAACCATGACTTGTTCATCTTGGCTTCTTTTAAAAACAATGTAAGCAAGGGTTACTCCAAGCGGAGTCTCCCTTTTTTCCAAAAATTGGGCCCCACACACACCCACCCCTTCAGTGGCAGCAGTTGTGCCCCAGTTGTACACTTCACAGCTAGATTTGCATCAAGCACATTCAAAAATACGCTATTCTTAACCGTCCCCAGGATGACACCGGGGTAGGTAGCAAAGTCTTTCCTGATCCCAGCTCTGTTCATCTTGGCTTCTTTTAAAAACACAGCAAGCAAGGGTTACTCCAAGCGGACCGTCCCATGTTTGTCAAGTTACAACTGGGAGATTCACTCCCTGCACCTGCACGGTTGTTTGGTGGAAAAGCCGAGCTAAGATCTAGTAACAGCTTCTGCTGATACTCCTGCATACGTGCGTCCCTTTCTATGGCTGGAATTATGTCACAAAATTTGGACTTGTACCGGGGATCTAATAGTGTGGCAATCCAGTAGTCATCATCACTTCTAATTTTGACAATACGACTGTCATGTTGGAGGTAGTGCAACAAAAAGGCACTCATGTGTCTTGCGCAGCCATGCGGACCAAGTCCACGCTGTGTTTGTGGCATAGAGGTGCTACCCGTTCTTTCTTCCTCTGACATCTCCCCCCAACCTCTTTCAACTGAAATTTGACCAAGGTCTCCCTCATCCGCTGAGTCTTCCATGTCCATGGACAGTTCGTCCTCCATTTCTTCATGTTCTCCTGCACCTTGCTCAACATTTCTCCTGCTACTATGCGCCCTTGTCGATCCCTGTCCCCCATGGTCCCATGCCTGCTGCGTTGGTGATGATGAACGTCTGGACCTTGGTGATGTTGTTGTCCCTTGCGCATATGAATCCTCCTGTAGTTCCTCCCCTTCATGTTGTCCCACCCCCTGACTCCGAATAGTGTTTAGCGTGTGCTCCAGCATGTAAATGACTGGAATCGTCATGCTGATAATGGCATTGTCAGAGCTAAACATATTCGTCGCCATGTCGAAACTGTGCAGAAGGGTGCATAGGTCCTTGATCTGAGACCACTCCATCAGGGTGATCTGCCCCACCTCTGCATCTCGTTGGCCCAGGCTATACGTCATGACGTATTGCACCAGGGCTCTGCGGTGCTGCCACAGTCGCTGTAACATGTGGAGAGTTGAATTCCAGCGTGTCGCCACATCGCATTTCAGGCGATGAACCGGCAGGCCGAAAGACTTCTGGAGCGATGCAAGTCGATCAGCTGCGGCGCTTGAACGGCGGAAGTGAGCAGACAGTTTTCGTGCCCTGTTCAGAAGGCCATCTAGGCCGGGATAGTGTGTTAAAAATTGCTGCACGACAAGGTTCAACACGTGAGCCATACAAGGTACGTGTGTCACCTTGCCCAGGCGAAGGGCCGCACCCAGGTTTGCAGCATTGTCGCACACGGCCTTACCAGGCTGCAGGTTGAGTGGAGACAACCATTTATTAAACTCGGACCGCAGAGCTGACCACAACTCCTCAGCTGTGTGACTCTTATTACCAAGACATGTCAAGCTAAAGACCGCCTGATGCCATTGCGCTCTGCTGCCAGCATAGTAATGAGGGCTGCGTGATTCCTTCTGCGCAGTGAGAACGCTGGTGGCCTGACCAGGCAGGCTTGGGGCGGAGGTGGAGGACCCAGATGAGGTGGAGGATGCATAATCTGTGGCGGAACTTGGACAGACAGAGGATTGACACACAAGTCGTGGGGACGGCAAGACTTGTGCAGCAGACCCTTCACCATCTATCACCATAGTTACCCAGTGCCCAGTCAGCGACATGTAACGTCCCTGTCCATGCTTACTGGTCCAAGTATCGGTGGTGAAATGCACCCGTTGACACACAGAGTTTCTCAAGGAAGCGGTGATGTTGTGTGCGACATGCTGGTGTAGCGCGGGCACACCTTTCTTAGAGAAGTAGTGGCGACTAGGCATCTGGTACTGGGGCACAGCGACAGACATAAGGTCTCTAAAATCCTGTGTGTCCACTAGGCGGAAAGGCAGCATTTCGGTAGCCAACAGCTTACAGAGGGATAGAGTCAACCTCTTAGCTTTGTCATGGGTCGGAGGAAGTGGCCTTTTATTTGACCACATCTGAGGGACAGAGATCTGGCCGCTGTGTGTAGACGGTGTTGAGTAGGGTGTCCCTGGAAAAATGCAGGTTTGTGAGGAAAGTGCAGGCGGAGACATGATGTTGCCTTCATCCAACGTTGGTGCTATCGATGTCTGAGAGAGCTGTACACACTCACTTGTTTCCCCTTCCAAACCAACTGACGACCTTACAAGCAAACTGCCTGTTGCGGTTAAAGTGGTGGAAGTTTTGCGTGGAAAAACAGGTGTGACAGCTGTCCCCACAGTCCTAGAAGATGAAGAGCGCGTGGATGCACTGGAAGGGGCGGGCGGTGGATGGTTCGCTCCGCTAGGCCGCATTGCAGCACGGTGAGCTTCCCACCGGGACTTATGATATTTATTCATGTGACGATTCATGGAAGAAGTTGTCAAACTGCTGAGGTTTTGACCTCTACTAACAGAATCATGACAAATGTTACATATCACATGAGTTGGGCGATCTTTTTCGATGTGAAAAAAGGACCAGGCTAGGCAAGGCTTAGAGGCCATGCGACCTGTTGATCCACCCCGAATAATGCTCATAGGCAGAGTGGTGGCTGAGGATGCAGTTGTAGACGTGCTACCAGTGCTCCGACTCTGTCCAGGAAGGCGCAAGGTAACTTCGTCGTCGGTTGCATCCTCCTCCACCGCCTCTGTTGACCTCCTCGAGTGCCTGACTGGGGGTTGACAGTAGGTGGGATCTAGAACGTCATCATCAATTGTTGTGTTTGCACTCCCCTTCCCCTCAGACCGAGCCTCTTCTTGCCCTGACCGAATATTTAAGTTGTCATCCCAATCGGGTATCTGCGTCTCATCTTCATCAGTATGTTCCTCATTGTCTATAACCACAGGTGTTACAGTTTGTGACAAAGGGTCAACATTATGCTCAGAAACTTGGTCCTCACGGCCTGAATCTGAGTCACAAAGGTTCTGGGCATCACTGCAGACCATTTCCTGTTCTGTACTCACTGTAGCTTGGGAGCAGACCTCTGATTCCCAGGCTATAGTGTGACTGAACAGCTCTGCAGACTCAGCCATCTCAGTTCCACCATACTGTGCTGGGCTGATGGAGACTTCAGAGCTGGGAGAAATCAAGTGTGATTGGGATGACAACTCAGAGGACTGTTGTTTTTTGGATGCGGTACTTGAAGTGGCTGAGAGGGCACTTGTTGGACCACTTGAGATCCATTCAAGCATTTTCCTTTTTTGCCCATCATCTACCTTTGTTCCTCTTTTTCGTGTCCGTAAAAAAGGGAGCACATCGGATTGTCCACAATAAGTTGTAGACATCTTACTTTTGCTGGTAGATGGTCTATCTTCAGCAGATGATAATGGAGCTTTGACACCTTCCCCACTGACAAAACCTTTTTTGACTTTTCCACCACGCCTCTTCCCCTTTCCACCAGCATCTGTCATTTTGCCACTCATGTTGATTGCGACAAGATTGTGGACTGAAAATGTGGTAGTAAAAATTGAGAGGTGGTGAAGATTGCAGTGGTGGTCTAGCTTTATTAACAGCAGAATAATAAAGAATAAATATCCCTGACAATGCAACTTAGTTATAATTAGTTGTAGTGTGCAACGCAGGCAGACGTGCTGCAAATGTCTTGGCACTAGTGGGACTATAGCAAAGTCCAATAGCCACGTATAGGATGCCACTAGGTACACTGAGTGTTTGCTAGTATAATGGCTTAGTTATAATTAGTTGTAGTGTGCAACGCAGGCAGACGTGCTGCAAATGTCTTGGCCCTAGTGGGACTATAGCAAAGTCCAATAGCCACGTATAGGATGCCACTAGGTACACTGAGTGTTTGCTAGTATAATGGCTTAGTTATAATTAGTTGGAGTGTGCAACGCAGGCAGACGTGCTGCAAATGTCTTGGCACTAGTGGGACTAAAGCAAAGTCCAATAGCCACGTATAGGATGCCACTAGGTACACTGAGTGTTTGCTAGTATAATGGCTTAGTTATAATTAGTTGGAGTGTGCAACGCAGGCAGACGTGCTGCAAATGTCTTGGCACTAGTGGGACTAAAGCAAAGTCCAATAGCCACGTATAGGATGCCACTAGGTACACTGAGTGTGTGCTAGTATAATGGCTTAGTTATAATTAGTTGGAGTGTGCAACGCAGGCAGATGCGTTCTGCAAATGTCTTGGCACTAGTGGGACTAAAGCAAAGTCCAATAGCCAGGTATAGGATGCCACTAGGTACACTGAGTGTTTGCTAGTATAATGGCTTAGTTATAATTAGTTGGAGTGTGCAACGCAGGCAGATGCGCTCTGCAAATGTCTTGGCACTAGTGGGACTATAGCAAAGTCCAATAGCCACGTATAGGATGCCACTAGGTACACTGAGTGTTTGCTAGTATAATGGCTTAGTTATAATTAGTTGTAGTGTGCAACGCAGGCAGACGTGCTGCAAATGTCTTGGCACTAGTGGGACTATAGCAAAGTCCAATAGCCACGTATATGATGCCACTAGGTACACTGAGTGTGTGCTAGTATAATGGCTTAGTTATAATTAGTTGCAGTGTGCAACGCAGGCAGATGCGTTCTGCAAATGTCTTGGCACTAGTGGGACTAAAGCAAAGTCCAATAGCCAGGTATAGGATGCCACTAGGTACACTGAGTGTTTGCTAATATAATGGCTTAGTTATAATTAGTTGGAGTGTGCAACGCAGGCAGATGCGCTCTGCAAATGTCTTGGCACTAGTGGGACTATAGCAAAGTCCAATAGCCACGTATAGGATGCCACTAGGTACAATGAGTGTTTGCTAGTATAATGGCTTAGTTATAATTAGTTGGAGTGTGCAACGCAGGCAGACGTGCTGCAAATGTCTTGGCACTAGTGGGACTATAGCAAAGTCCAATAGCCACGTATAGGATGCCACTAGGTACACTGAGTGTTTGCTAGTATAATGGCTTAGTTATAATTAGTTGGAGTGTGCAACGCAGGCAGATGCGCTCTGCAAATGTCTTGGCACTAGTGGGACTATAGCAAAGTCCAATAGCCACGTATAGGATGCCACTAGGTACAATGAGTGTTTGCTAGTATAATGGCTTAGTTATAATTAGTTGTAGTGTGCAACGCAGGCAGACGTGCTGCAAATGTCTTGGCACTAGTGGGACTATAGCAAAGTCCAATAGCCACGTATAGGATGCCACTAGGTACACTGAGTGTTTGCTAGTATAATGGCTTAGTTATAATTAGTTGTAGTGTGCAACGCAGGCAGACGTGCTGCAAATGTCTTGGCACTAGTGGGACTAAAGCAAAGTCCAATAGCCAGGTATAGGATGCCACTAGGTACACTGAGTGTTTGCTAGTATAATGGCTTAGTTATAATTAGTTGTAGTGTGCAACGCAGGCAGATGCGCTCTGCAAATGTCTTGGCACTAGTGGGACTATAGCAAAGTCCAATAGCCACGTATAGGATGCCACTAGGTACACTGAGTGTTTGCTAGTATAATGGCTTAGTTATAATTAGTTGGAGTGTGCAACGCAGGCAGACGTGCTGCAAATGTCTTGGCACTAGTGGGACTAAAGCAAAGTCCAATAGCCACGTATAGGATGCCACTAGGTACACTGAGTGTGTGCTAGTATAATGGCTTAGTTATAATTAGTTGGAGTGTGCAACGCAGGCAGATGCGTTCTGCAAATGTCTTGGCACTAGTGGGACTAAAGCAAAGTCCAATAGCCAGGTATAGGATGCCACTAGGTACACTGAGTGTTTGCTAGTATAATGGCTTAGTTATAATTAGTTGGAGTGTGCAACGCAGGCAGATGCGCTCTGCAAATGTCTTGGCACTAGTGGGACTATAGCAAAGTCCAATAGCCACGTATAGGATGCCACTAGGTACACTGAGTGTTTGCTAGTATAATGGCTTAGTTATAATTAGTTGTAGTGTGCAACGCAGGCAGACGTGCTGCAAATGTCTTGGCACTAGTGGGACTAAAGCAAAGTCCAATAGCCAGGTATAGGATGCCACTAGGTACACTGAGTGTTTGCTAGTATAATGGCTTAGTTATAATTAGTTGTAGTGTGCAACGCAGGCAGATGCGCTCTGCAAATGTCTTGGCACTAGTGGGACTATAGCAAAGTCCAATAGCCACGTATAGGATGCCACTAGGTACAATGAGTGTTTGCTAGTATAATGGCTTAGTTATAATTAGTTGGAGTGTGCAACGCAGGCAGACGTGCTGCAAATGTCTTGGCACTAGTGGGACTATAGCAAAGTCCAATAGCCACGTATAGGATGCCACTAGGTACACTGAGTGTTTGCTAGTATAATGGCTTAGTTATAATTAGTTGGAGTGTGCAACGCAGGCAGATGCGCTCTGCAAATGTCTTGGCACTAGTGGGACTATAGCAAAGTCCAATAGCCACGTATAGGATGCCACTAGGTACACTGAGTGTTTGCTAGTATAATGGCTTACTTATAATTAGTTGTAGTGTGCAACGCAGGCAGACGTGCTGCAAATGTCTTGGCACTAGTGGGACTATAGCAAAGTCCAATAGCCACGTATAGGATGCCACTAGGTACACTGAGTGTTTGCTAGTATAATGGCTTAGTTATAATTAGTTGGAGTGTGCAACGCAGGCAGACGTGCTGCAAATGTCTTGGCACTAGTGGGACTAAAGCAAAGTCCAATAGCCACGTATAGGATGCCACTAGGTACACTGAGTGTGTGCTAGTATAATGGCTTAGTTATAATTAGTTGGAGTGTGCAACGCAGGCAGATGCGTTCTGCAAATGTCTTGGCACTAGTGGGACTAAAGCAAAGTCCAATAGCCAGGTATAGGATGCCACTAGGTACACTGAGTGTTTGCTAGTATAATGGCTTAGTTATAATTAGTTGGAGTGTGCAACGCAGGCAGATGCGCTCTGCAAATGTCTTGGCACTAGTGGGACTATAGCAAAGTCCAATAGCCACGTATAGGATGCCACTAGGTACACTGAGTGTTTGCTAGTATAATGGCTTAGTTATAATTAGTTGTAGTGTGCAACGCAGGCAGACGTGCTGCAAATGTCTTGGCACTAGTGGGACTATAGCAAAGTCCAATAGCCACGTATAGGATGCCACTAGGTACACTGAGTGTTTGCTAGTATAATGGCTTAGTTATAATTAGTTGTAGTGTGCAACGCAGGCAGACGTGCTGCAAATGTCTTGGCACTAGTGGGACTAAAGCAAAGTCCAATAGCCACGTATAGGATGCCACTAGGTACACTGAGTGTTTGCTAGTATAATGGCTTAGTTATAATCAGTTGGAGTGTGCAGAGGACAAGAGGGTACAGTGGCAGGATTGTGGTGCTCTGGGTAGAGGAATGGAAGCCTGCCTTTCTATTCCCTCCTAATGGTGAAATGCAGGGAGGAAATCCCTGACCTGGGCTACACAGACACTGTTGCTGTTTGCAGGACCTGTCACCTATGGCTCTCTGACCCTGCCGCTTAGAGCCCTTAAAAGGACTGCTATAAAGTGCTCTCCCTAAGCTGTCTAACGCTGTGTATGCAGCGCATACAGCTGTATCGGCTATAGGACTCAGTGAGGAGGACGGAGATGCGACAGTGATGTCTGACACCAAGGACGCAGAAGAGATAATGGCGTCCGGACGGGCAGATACTCGTTTTTATAATGCAGGGACATGTGACATGGACATCCTATCACACATGCCGTTGCTTCTCTGGCTAAAAGTCCACTTAGCTGTGTGTGTGTCTGGGATTGGCTGACATGCTGGACCGCCCCACAAGACGCGCGCGCTTAGGGAAGGAAGACAAGAAAAAAAAAAAAAATGGCGATCGCCATTATAGAAACAGCAGTGATCTGAAGGCGCTGTTCACGCACACTATACACTGAAATGTGATAATAGTTTGATTCACAGAGTGACTTACACTATTACAGCAGAAACCAAGCTATGATTTAGCTGTTTTTTGGCTGCTAGAACCGTTCTCGAACGTTTCTAGAACTATCGAGCTTTTGCAAAAAGCTCGAGTTCTAGTTCGATCTTGAACATGCCCCAAAATCACTCGAGCCTAGAACTGGAGAACCACGAACCACGAACCGCGCTCAACTCTACTCGAGAGTGCAAAGTAGCCAAATGAAACTTTTACTGGATTTCCACTTACTTTATCAAATCTCATCTCCACCACACAGGACAAGTTGGCATCTGTTATAGTTTTGGAGAAAATTGTGGTCATTTCATTTATGCGCGAATGTGTTCAGATTGCTTTTATATTGCATTTGGCACATGGTGACGATTATCTCGAGAGTGCAAAGTAGCCAAATGAAACTTTTACTGGATTTCCACTTACTTTATAAAATCTCATCTCCACCACACAGCACAAGTTGGTATCTGTTATAGTTTTGGAGAAACTTGTGGTCATTTCATTTTTGCGCGAATGTGTTCAGATTGATTTTATATTGCATTTGGCACATGGTGACGATTATCTCGAGAGTGCAAGGTAGCCAAATGAAACTTTTACTGGATTTCCACTTACTTTATCAAATCTCATCTCCACCACACAGGACAAGTTTGCATCTGTTATAGTTTTGGAGAAAATTGTGGTCATTTCATTTTTCCGCGAATGTGTTCAGATTGATTTTATATTGCATTTGGCATATGGTGACGATTATCTCGAGAGTGCAAAGTAGCCAAATGAAACTTTTACTGGATTTCCACTTACTTTATCAAATCTCATCTCCACCACACAGGACAAATTTGCATCTGTTATAGTTTTGGAGAAAATTGTGGTCATTTCATTTATGCGCGAATGTGTTCAGATTGCTTTTATATTGCATTTGGCACATGGTGACGATTATCTCGAGAGTGCAAAGTAGCCAAATGAAACTTTTACTGGATTTCCACTTACTTTATCAAATCTCATCTCCACCACACAGGACAACTTTGCATCTGTTATAGTTTTGGAGAAAATTGTGGTCATTTAATTTTTGCGCGAATGTGTTCAGATTGATTTTATATTGCATTTGGCATATGGTGACGATTATCTCGAGAGTGCAAAGTAGCCAAATGAAACTTTTACTGGATTTCCACTTACTTTATCAAATCTCATCTCCACCACACAGGACAACTTTGCATCTGTTATAGTTTTGGAGAAAATTGTGGTCATTTAATTTTTGCGCGAATGTGTTCAGATTGATTTTATATTGCATTTGGCATATGGTGACGATTATCTCGAGAGTGCAAAGTAGCCAAATGAAACTTTTACTGGATTTCCACTTACTTTATCAAATCTCATCTCCACCACACAGGACAAGTTTGCATCTGTTATAGTTTTGGAGAAAATTGTGGTCATTTCATTTATGCGCGAATGTGTTCAGATTGCTTTTATATTGCATTTGGCACATGGTGACGATTATCTCGAGAGTGCAAAGTAGCCAAACGAAACTTTTACTGGATTTCCACTTACTTTATCAAATCTCATCTCCATCACACAGGACAAGTTTGCATCTGTTACAGTTCTGGAGAAAATTGTGGTCATTTCATTTTTGCGCGAATGTGTTCAGATTGATTTTATATTGCATTTGGCACATGGTGACGATTATCTCGAGAGTGCAAGGTAGCCAAATGAAACTTTTACTGGATTTCCACTTACTTTATCAAATCTCATCTCCACCACACAGGACAACTTTGCATCTGTTATAGTTTTGGAGAAAATTGTGGTCATTTAATTTTTGCGCGAATGTGTTCAGATTGATTTTATATTGCATTTGGCACATGGTGACGATTATCTCGAGAGTGCAAAGTAGCCAAATGAAACTTTTACTGGATTTCCACTTACTTTATCAAATCTCATCTCCACCACACAGGACAAGTTTGCATCTATTATAGTTTTGGAGAAAATTGTGGTCATTTCATTTTTGCGCGAATGTGTTCAGATTGATTTTATATTGCATTTGGCACATGGTGACGATTATCTCGAGAGTGCAAAGTAGCCAAATGAAACTTTTACTGGATTATCACTTACTTTATCAAATCTCATCTCCACCACACAGGACAAGTTTGCATCTGTTATAGTTTTGGAGAAAATTGTGGTCATTTCATTTTTGCGCGAATGTGTTCAGATTGCTTTATATTGCATTTGGCACATGGTGACGATTATCCCGAGAGTGCAAAGTAGCCAAATGAAACTTTTACTGGATTTCCACTTACTTTATCAAATCTCATCTCCACCACACAGGACAAGTTTGCATCTGTTATAGTTTTGGAGAAAATTGTGGTCATTTCATTTATGCGCGAATGTGTTCAGATTGCTTTTATATTGCATTTGGCACATGGTGACGATTATCTCGAGAGTGCAAAGTAGCCAAATGAAACTTTTACTGGATTTCCACTTACTTTATCAAATCTCATCTCCACCACACAGGACAAGTTTGCATCTGTTATAGTTTTGGAGAAAATTGTGGTCATTTCATTTTTGCGCGAATGTGTTCAGATTGATTTTATATTGCATTTGGCATATGGTGACGATTATCTCGAGAGTGCAAAGTAGCCAAACGAAACTTTTACTGGATTTCCACTTACTTTATCAAATCTCATCTCCACCACACAGGACAAGTTTGCATCTGTTACAGTTTTGGAGAAAATTGTGGTCATTTCATTTTTGCGCGAATGTGTTCAGATTGATTTTATATTGCATTTGGCACATGGTGACGATTATCTCAAGAGTGCAAGGTAGCCAAATGAAACTTTTACTGGATTTCCACTTACTTTATCAAATCTCATCTCCACCACACAGGACAAGTTTGCATCTGTTATAGTTTTGGAGAAAATTGTGGTCATTTCATTTTTCCGCGAATGTGTTCAGATTGCTTTTATATTGCATTTGGCACATGGTGACGATTATCTCGAGAGTGCAAAGTAGCCAAATGAAACTTTTACTGGATTTCCACTTACTTTATCAAATCTCATCTCCACCACACAGGACAACTTTGCATCTGTTATAGTTTTGGAGAAAATTGTGGTCATTTAATTTTTGCGCGAATGTGTTCAGATTGATTTTATATTGCATTTGGCATATGGTGACGATTATCTCGAGAGTGCAAAGTAGCCAAATGAAACTTTTACTGGATTTCCACTTACTTTATCAAATCTCATCTCCACCACACAGGACAAGTTTCCATCTGTCATAGTTTTGGAGAAAATTGTGGTCATTTCATTTATGCGCGAATGTGTTCAGATTGCTTTTATATTGCATTTGGCACATGGTGACGATTATCTCGAAAGTGCAAAGTAGCCAAATGAAACTTTTACTGGATTATCACTTACTTTATCAAATCTCATCTCCACCACACAGGACAAGTTTGCATCTGTTATAGTTTTGGAGAAAATTGTGGTCATTTCATTTATGCGCGAATGTGTTCAGATTGCTTTTATATTGCATTTGGCACATGGTGACGATTATCTCGAGAGTGCAAAGTAGCCAAATGAAACTTTTACTGGATTTCCACTTACTTTATCAAATCTCATCTCCACCACACATGACAAGTTTGCATCTGTTATAGTTTTGGAGAAAATTGTGGTCATTTCATTTTTGCGCGAATGTGTTCAGTAGAGTTGAGCGCGGTTCGTGGTTCGTGGTTCTCCAGTTCTAGGCTCGAGTGATTTTGGGGCATGTTCTAGATCGAACTAGAACTCGAGCTTTTTGCAAAAGCTCGATAGTTCTAGAAACGTTCGAGAACGGTTCTAGCAGCCAAAAAACAGCTAAATCATAGCTTGGTTTCTGCTGTAATAGTGTAAGTCACTCTGTGAATCAAACTATTATCACATTTCAGTGTATAGTGTGCGTGAACAGCGCCTTCAGATCACTGCTGTTTCTATAATTTTTTTTTTTTTTTCTTGTCTTCCTTCCCTAAGCGCGCGCGTCTTGTGGGGCGGGCCAGCATGTCAGCCAATCACAGACACACACACAGCTAAGTGGACTTTGAGCCAGAGAAGCAACGGCATGTGTGATAGGATCTGCATGTCACATGTCCCTGCATTATAAAACCGGACATTTTCCTCCAGGACGCCATTATCTCTTCTGCGTCCTTGGTGTCAGACATCACTGTCGCAGCTCCGTCCTCCTGACTGAGTCCTATAGCCGATACAGCTGTATGCGCTGCATACACAGCGTTAGACAGCTTAGGGAGAGCACTTTATAGCAGTCCTTTTAAGGGCTCAAAGCGGCAGGGTCAGAGAGCCATAGGTGACAGGTCCTGCAGACAGCAACAGCGTCTGTGTAGCCCAGGTCAGGGATTTCCTCCCTGCATTTCACCATTAGGAGGGAATAGAAAGGCAGGCTTCCATTCCTCTACCCAGAGCACCACAATCCTGCCACTGTACCCTCTTGTCCTCTGCACACTCCAACTCATTATAACTAAGCCATTATACTAGCAAACACTCAGTGTACCTAGTGGCATCCTATCTGTGGCTATTGGACTTTGCTATAGTCCCACTAGTGCAAAGACATTTGCAGAGCACGTCTGCCTGCATTGCACACTACAACTTTTTTAAACTAAGCAATTTTACTAGCAAACACTCAGTGTACCTAGTGGCATCCTAAAGGTGGCTATTGGACTTTGCTATAGTCCCACTAGTGCAAAGACATTAGCAGAGCACATCTGCCTGCATTGCACACTCCAACTTTTTTAAACTAAGCAATTTTACTAGCAAACACTCAGTGTACCTAGTGGCATCCTAAACGTGGCTATTGGACTTTGCTATAGTCCCACTAGTGCAAAGACATTTGCAGAGCACGTCTGCCTGCATTGCACACTACAACTCATTGTTACTAAGCCATTATACTAGCAAACACTCAGTGTACCTAGTGGCATCCTATACGTGGCTATTGGACTTTGCTATAGTCCCACTAGTGCAAAGACATTTGCAGAGCACATCTGCCTGCATTGCACACTCCAACTTTTTTAAACTAAGCAATTTTACTAGCAAACACTCAGTGTACCTAGTGGCATCCTAAACGTGGCTATTGGACTTTGCTATAGTCCCACTAGTGCAAAGACATTTGCAGAGCACGTCTGCCTGCATTGCACACTACAACTCATTGTTACTAAGCCATTATACTAGCAAACACTCAGTGTACCTAGTGGCATCCTATACGTGGCTATTGGACTTTGCTATAGTCCCACTAGTGCAAAGACATTTGCAGAGCACGTCTGCCTGCATTGCACACTACAACTTTTTTAAACTAAGCAATTTTACTAGCAAACACTCAGTGTACCTAGTGGCATCCTAAAGGTGGCTATTGGACTTTGCTATAGTCCCACTAGTGCAAAGACATTAGCAGAGCACATCTGCCTGCATTGCACACTCCAACTTTTTTAAACTAAGCAATTTTACTAGCAATCACTCAGTGTACCTAGTGGCATCCTAAACGTGGCTATTGGACTTTGCTATAGTCCCACTAGTGCAAAGACATTTGCAGAGCACGTCTGCCTGCATTGCACACTACAACTCATTGTTACTAAGCCATTATACTAGCAAACACTCAGTGTACCTAGTGGCATCCTATACGTGGCTATTGGACTTTGCTATAGTCCCACTAGTGCAAAGACATTTGCAGAGCACGTCTGCCTGCATTGCACACTACAACTTTTTTAAACTAAGCAATTTTACTAGCAAACACTCAGTGTACCTAGTGGCATCCTAAAGGTGGCTATTGGACTTTGCTATAGTCCCACTAGTGCAAAGACATTAGCAGAGCACATCTGCCTGCATTGCACACTCCAACTTTTTTAAACTAAGCAATTTTACTAGCAAACACTCAGTGTACCTAGTGGCATCCTAAACGTGGCTATTGGACTTTGCTATAGTCCCACTAGTGCAAAGACATTTGCAGAGCACGTCTGCCTGCATTGCACACTACAACTCATTGTTACTAAGCCATTATACTAGCAAACACTCAGTGTACCTAGTGGCATCCTATACGTGGCTATTGGACTTTGCTATAGTCCCACTAGTGCAAAGACATTTGCAGAGCACGTCTGCCTGCATTGCACACTACAACTTTTTTAAACTAAGCAATTTTACTAGCAAACACTCAGTGTACCTAGTGGCATCCTAAAGGTGGCTATTGGACTTTGCTATAGTCCCACTAGTGCAAAGACATTAGCAGAGCACATCTGCCTGCATTGCACACTCCAACTTTTTTAAACTAAGCAATTTTACTAGCAAACACTCAGTGTACCTAGTGGCATCCTAAACGTGGCTATTGGACTTTGCTATAGTCCCACTAGTGCAAAGACATTTGCAGAGCACGTCTGCCTGCATTGCACACTACAACTCATTGTTACTAAGCCATTATACTAGCAAACACTCAGTGTACCTAGTGGCATCCTATACGTGGCTATTGGACTTTGCTATAGTCCCACTAGTGCAAAGACATTTGCAGAGCACGTCTGCCTGCATTGCACACTACAACTTTTTTAAACTAAGCAATTTTACTAGCAAACACTCAGTGTACCAAGTGGCATCCTAAACGTGGCTATTGGACTTTGCTATAGTCCCACTAGTGCAAAGACATTTGCAGAGCACGTCTTCCTGCATTGCACACTCTAACTTTTTTAAACTCAGCCATTATACTAGCAAACACTCACTGTACCTAGTTGTATCCTAAACGTGGCTATTGTACTTTTGTCAATTCACAGTATTGGAACGTTATTTGCAGCACGTCTGCCTGCATTGCACACTCTAACTTTTTTAAACTCAGCCATTATACTAGCAAACACTCACTGTACCTAGTTGTATCCTAAACGTGGCTATTGTACTTTTGTCAATTCACAGTATTGGAACGTTATTTGCAGCACGTCTGCCTGCATTGCACACTCTAACTTTTTTAAACTCAGCCATTATACTAGCAAACACTCACTGTACCTAGTTGTATCCTAACCGTGGCTATTGTACTTTTGTCAATTCACAGTATTGGAACGTTATTTGCAGCACGTCTGCCTGCATTGCACACTCTAACTTTTTTAAACTCAGCCATTATACTAGCAAACACTCACTGTACCTAGTTGTATCCTAAACGTGGCTATTGTACTTTTGTCAATTCACAGTATTGGAACGTTATTTGCAGCACGTCTGCCTGCATTGCACACTCTAACTTTTTTAAACTCAGCCATTATACTAGCAAACACTCACTGTACCTAGTTGTATCCTAAACGTGGCTATTGTACTTTTGTCAATTCACAGTATTGGAACGTTATTTGCAGCACGTCTGCCTGCATTGCACACTCTAACTTTTTTAAACTCAGCCATTATACTAGCAAACACTCACTGTACCTAGTTGTATCCTAAACGTGGCTATTGTACTTTTGTCAATTCACAGTATTGGAACGTTATTTGCAGCACGTCTGCCTGCATTGCACACTCTAACTTTTTTAAACTCAGCCATTATACTAGCAAACACTCACTGTACCTAGTTGTATCCTAAACGTGGCTATTGTACTTTTGTCAATTCACAGTATTGGAACGTTATTTGCAGCACGTCTGCCTGCATTGCACACTCTAACTTTTTTAAACTCAGCCATTATACTAGCAAACACTCACTGTACCTAGTTGTATCCTAAACGTGGCTATTGTACTTTTGTCAATTCACAGTATTGGAACGTTATTTGCAGCACGTCTGCCTGCATTGCACACTCTAACTTTTTTAAACTCAGCCATTATACTAGCAAACACTCACTGTACCTAGTTGTATCCTAAACGTGGCTATTGTACTTTTGTCAATTCACAGTATTGGAACGTTATTTGCAGCACGTCTGCCTGCATTGCACACTCTAACTTTTTTAAACTCAGCCATTATACTAGCAAACACTCACTGTACCTAGTTGTATCCTAAACGTGGCTATTGTACTTTTGTCAATTCACAGTATTGGAACGTTATTTGCAGCACGTCTGCCTGCATTGCACACTCTAACTTTTTTAAACTCAGCCATTATACTAGCAAACACTCACTGTACCTAGTTGTATCCTAAACGTGGCTCTTGTACTTTTGTCTATTCACAGTATTGGAACGATATTTGCAGCACGTCTGCCTGCATTGCACACTCTAACTTTTTTAAACTCAGCCATTATACTAGCAAACACTCACTGTACCTAGTTGTATCCTAAACGTGGCTCTTGTACTTTTGTCTATTCACAGTATTGGAACGATATTTGCAGCACGTCTGCCTGCATTGCACACTCTAACTTTTTTAAACTCAGCCATTATACTAGCAAACACTCACTGTACCTAGTTGTATCCTAAACGTGGCTATTGTACTTTTGTCAATTCACAGTATTGGAACGTTATTTGCAGCACGTCTGCCTGCATTGCACACTCTAACTTTTTTAAACTCAGCCATTATACTAGCAAACACACAGTGTACCTAGTTGTATCCTAAACGTGGCTATTGTACTTTTGTCAATTCACAGTATTGGAACGTTATTTGCAGCACGTCTGCCTGCATTGCACACTCTAACTTTTTTAAACTCAGCCATTATACTAGCAAACACTCACTGTACCTAGTTGTATCCTAAACGTGGCTATTGTACTTTTGTCAATTCACAGTATTGGAACGTTATTTGCAGCACGTCTGCCTGCATTGCACACTCTAACTTTTTTAAACTCAGCCATTATACTAGCAAACACTCACTGTACCTAGTTGTATCCTAAACGTGGCTATTGTACTTTTGTCAATTCACAGTATTGGAACGTTATTTGCAGCACGTCTGCCTGCATTGCACACTCTAACTTTTTTAAACTCAGCCATTATACTAGCAAACACTCACTGTACCTAGTTGTATCCTAAACGTGGCTATTGTACTTTTGTCAATTCACAGTATTGGAACGTTATTTGCAGCACGTCTGCCTGCATTGCACACTCTAACTTTTTTAAACTCAGCCATTATACTAGCAAACACTCACTGTACCTAGTTGTATCCTAAACGTGGCTATTGTACTTTTGTCAATTCACAGTATTGGAACGTTATTTGCAGCACGTCTGCCTGCATTGCACACTCTAACTTTTTTAAACTCAGCCATTATACTAGCAAACACTCACTGTACCTAGTTGTATCCTAAACGTGGCTATTGTACTTTTGTCAATTCACAGTATTGGAACGTTATTTGCAGCACGTCTGCCTGCATTGCACACTCTAACTTTTTTAAACTCAGCCATTATACTAGCAAACACTCACTGTACCTAGTTGTATCCTAAACGTGGCTCTTGTACTTTTGTCTATTCACAGTATTGGAACGATATTTGCAGCACGTCTGCCTGCATTGCACACTCTAACTTTTTTAAACTCAGCCATTATACTAGCAAACACTCACTGTACCTAGTTGTATCCTAAACGTGGCTATTGTACTTTTGTCAATTCACAGTATTGGAACGTTATTTGCAGCACGTCTGCCTGCATTGCACACTCTAACTTTTTTAAACTCAGCCATTATACTAGCAAACACACAGTGTACCTAGTTGTATCCTAAACGTGGCTTTTGTACTTTTGTCTATTCACAGTATTGGAACGTTATTTGCAGCACGTCTGCCTGCATTGCACACTCAAACTTTTTTAAACTCAGCCATTATACTAGCAAACACTCACTGTACCTAGTTGTATCCTAAACGTGGCTATTGTACTTTTGTCAATTCACAGTATTGGAACGTTATTTGCAGCACGTCTGCCTGCATTGCACACTCTAACTTTTTTAAACTCAGCCATTATACTAGCAAACACTCACTGTACCTAGTTGTATCCTAAACGTGGCTATTGTACTTTTGTCAATTCACAGTATTGGAACGTTATTTGCAGCACGTCTGCCTGCATTGCACACTCTAACTTTTTTAAACTCAGCCATTATACTAGCAAACACTCACTGTACCTAGTTGTATCCTAAACGTGGCTATTGTACTTTTGTCAATTCACAGTATTGGAACGTTATTTGCAGCACGTCTGCCTGCATTGCACACTCTAACTTTTTTAAACTCAGCCATTATACTAGCAAACACTCACTGTACCTAGTTGTATCCTAAACGTGGCTTTTGTACTTTTGTCAATTCACAGTATTGGAACGATATTTGCAGCACGTCTGCCTGCATTGCACACTCAAACTTTTTTAAACTCAGCCATTATACTAGCAAACACTCACTGTACCTAGTTGTATCCTAAACGTGGCTATTGTACTTTTGTCAATTCACAGTATTGGAACGTTATTTGCAGCACGTCTGCCTGCATTGCACACTCTAACTTTTTTAAACTCAGCCATTATACTAGCAAACACTCACTGTACCTAGTTGTATCCTAAACGTGGCTATTGTACTTTTGTCAATTCACAGTATTGGAACGTTATTTGCAGCACGTCTGCCTGCATTGCACACTCTAACTTTTTTAAACTCAGCCATTATACTAGCAAACACTCACTGTACCTAGTTGTATCCTAAACGTGGCTATTGTACTTTTGTCAATTCACAGTATTGGAACGTTATTTGCAGCACGTCTGCCTGCATTGCACACTCTAACTTTTTTAAACTCAGCCATTATACTAGCAAACACTCACTGTACCTAGTTGTATCCTAAACGTGGCTATTGTACTTTTGTCAATTCACAGTATTGGAACGTTATTTGCAGCACGTCTGCCTGCATTGCACACTCTAACTTTTTTAAACTCAGCCATTATACTAGCAAACACTCACTGTACCTAGTTGTATCCTAAACGTGGCTATTGTACTTTTGTCAATTCACAGTATTGGAACGTTATTTGCAGCACGTCTGCCTGCATTGCACACTCTAACTTTTTTAAACTCAGCCATTATACTAGCAAACACTCACTGTACCTAGTTGTATCCTAAACGTGGCTATTGTACTTTTGTCAATTCACAGTATAGGAACGTTATTTGCAGCACGTCTGCCTGCATTGCACACTCTAACTTTTTTAAACTCAGCCATTATACTAGCAAACACTCACTGTACCTAGTTGTATCCTAAACGTGGCTATTGTACTTTTGTCAATTCACAGTATTGGAACGTTATTTGCAGCACGTCTGCCTGCATTGCACACTCTAACTTTTTTAAACTCAGCCATTATACTAGCAAACACTCACTGTACCTAGTTGTATCCTAAACGTGGCTATTGTACTTTTGTCAATTCACAGTATTGGAACGTTATTTGCAGCACGTCTGCCTGCATTGCACACTCTAACTTTTTTAAACTCAGCCATTATACTAGCAAACACTCACTGTACCTAGTTGTATCCTAAACGTGGCTATTGTACTTTTGTCAATTCACAGTATTGGAACGTTATTTGCAGCACGTCTGCCTGCATTGCACACTCTAACTTTTTTAAACTCAGCCATTATACTAGCAAACACTCACTGTACCTAGTTGTATCCTAAACGTGGCTCTTGTACTTTTGTCTATTCACAGTATTGGAACGATATTTGCAGCACGTCTGCCTGCATTGCACACTCTAACTTTTTTAAACTCAGCCATTATACTAGCAAACACTCACTGTACCTAGTTGTATCCTAAACGTGGCTATTGTACTTTTGTCAATTCACAGTATTGGAACGTTATTTGCAGCACGTCTGCCTGCATTGCACACTCTAACTTTTTTAAACTCAGCCATTATACTAGCAAACACACAGTGTACCTAGTTGTATCCTAAACGTGGCTTTTGTACTTTTGTCTATTCACAGTATTGGAACGTTATTTGCAGCACGTCTGCCTGCATTGCACACTCAAACTTTTTTAAACTCAGCCATTATACTAGCAAACACTCACTGTACCTAGTTGTATCCTAAACGTGGCTATTGTACTTTTGTCAATTCACAGTATTGGAACGTTATTTGCAGCACGTCTGCCTGCATTGCACACTCTAACTTTTTTAAACTCAGCCATTATACTAGCAAACACTCACTGTACCTAGTTGTATCCTAAACGTGGCTATTGTACTTTTGTCAATTCACAGTATTGGAACGTTATTTGCAGCACGTCTGCCTGCATTGCACACTCTAACTTTTTTAAACTCAGCCATTATACTAGCAAACACTCACTGTACCTAGTTGTATCCTAAACGTGGCTATTGTACTTTTGTCAATTCACAGTATTGGAACGTTATTTGCAGCACGTCTGCCTGCATTGCACACTCTAACTTTTTTAAACTCAGCCATTATACTAGCAAACACTCACTGTACCTAGTTGTATCCTAAACGTGGCTTTTGTACTTTTGTCAATTCACAGTATTGGAACGATATTTGCAGCACGTCTGCCTGCATTGCACACTCAAACTTTTTTAAACTCAGCCATTATACTAGCAAACACTCACTGTACCTAGTTGTATCCTAAACGTGGCTATTGTACTTTTGTCAATTCACAGTATTGGAACGTTATTTGCAGCACGTCTGCCTGCATTGCACACTCTAACTTTTTTAAACTCAGCCATTATACTAGCAAACACTCACTGTACCTAGTTGTATCCTAAACGTGGCTATTGTACTTTTGTCAATTCACAGTATTGGAACGTTATTTGCAGCACGTCTGCCTGCATTGCACACTCTAACTTTTTTAAACTCAGCCATTATACTAGCAAACACTCACTGTACCTAGTTGTATCCTAAACGTGGCTTTTGTACTTTTGTCAATTCACAGTATTGGAACGATATTTGCAGCACGTCTGCCTGCATTGCACACTCAAACTTTTTTAAACTCAGCCATTATACTAGCAAACACTCACTGTACCTAGTTGTATCCTAAACGTGGCTATTGTACTTTTGTCAATTCACAGTATTGGAACGTTATTTGCAGCACGTCTGCCTGCATTGCACACTCTAACTTTTTTAAACTCAGCCATTATACTAGCAAACACTCACTGTACCTAGTTGTATCCTAAACGTGGCTTTTGTACTTTTGTCAATTCACAGTATTGGAACGATATTTGCAGCACGTCTGCCTGCATTGCACACTCAAACTTTTTTAAACTCAGCCATTATACTAGCAAACACTCACTGTACCTAGTTGTATCCTAAACGTGGCTATTGTACTTTTGTCAATTCACAGTATTGGAACGTTATTTGCAGCACGTCTGCCTGCATTGCACACTCTAACTTTTTTAAACTCAGCCATTATACTAGCAAACACTCACTGTACCTAGTTGTATCCTAAACGTGGCTATTGTACTTTTGTCAATTCACAGTATTGGAACGTTATTTGCAGCACGTCTGCCTGCATTGCACACTCTAACTTTTTTAAACTCAGCCATTATACTAGCAAACACTCACTGTACCTAGTTGTATCCTAAACGTGGCTATTGTACTTTTGTCAATTTACAGTATTGGAACGTTATTTGCAGCACGTCTGCCTGCATTGCACACTCTAACTTTTTTAAACTCAGCCATTATACTAGCAAACACTCACTGTACCTAGTTGTATCCTAAACGTGGCTTTTGTACTTTTGTCAATTCACAGTATTGGAACGATATTTGCAGCACGTCTGCCTGCATTGCACACTCAAACTTTTTTAAACTCAGCCATTATACTAGCAAACACTCACTGTACCTAGTTGTATCCTAAACGTGGCTATTGTACTTTTGTCAATTCACAGTATTGGAACGTTATTTGCAGCACGTCTGCCTGCATTGCACACTCTAACTTTTTTAAACTCAGCCATTATACTAGCAAACACACAGTGTACCTAGTTGTATCCTAAACGTGGCTTTTGTACTTTTGTCAATTCACAGTATTGGAACGATATTTGCAGCACGTCTGCCTGCATTGCACACTCAAACTTTTTTAAACTCAGCCATTATACTAGCAAACACTCAGTGTACCTATTGGCATCCTAAACGTGGCTATTGTACTTTTGTCTATTCACACTACTGCAAATCTATGTGCAGCTCCTCTGCATGACAACCTCGTGCTCTGTTTTTAATAAGCTATAATGATAGCACAAAATACTGCCATTTTGTGGCATCATAGAACTGGCTGTTGTATTCCATTAGTGCCCCACTGGTGACAAGCTATTTCTAGCACCTCTACATCACACCCTCATGCACATTTTGCTACGCTAATGTTATAGCAAACTCATGGAATTCATTGCTGCATTTCATAATTCGGAGGGATAGAAAGTCAGGCTTCCTTTAGCTTTTCCTTCTGTTCATAGACAGCATCTCCAAGACAAATTTCCCCTCCACGTCTAAGTGTGGAGAGGCAGCAAGTGCGCATGCGTGTGCCGATGTACCCCAGCTGCAGCATAATTACAGTGTTTCACCTAGTGAGTATGCTCAGCCTGACTGTGCCATTCCTGACGCTAAGTCTTCATTTCGGGATACAGCGCATGCTCCCACACTAAGTGTGAAAAGCCTCTTTGCACAGGTGCTTGCATTCCGTGCCGGGTCTAAGTCCTGTTTTGTGCCTAGACACCATGCTAAAGCTGATAGTCTTTTTTCAGAGACTGTATTTCATGCTACTGAGCATGCTCAGGCACTTCCTGCATCAGAGACTAGGTCCGGTAATGAACTCTTTGGCCCTGGCCCTGATGTGGGGGTCCCATATAGACCACAGGGCATCAGGTGTCCTCCCAAATGGCTTGCAGAGGCCCACACCTATGACTTGTCATCGCATTATTGATGGTCAGACGATGACTGGTGAGGTGTTTGGGTCATGGCAGCCATGAGGTCATCATTGAAGTTGCGTTTCCAAATAGGACGCTAGTTATGCCACTCATGACGTGTCACTCTACTTTTGTCTCTAGGAGGTGCATTGTGGTTCACCCTGGTTTGGGGCGGACCCAGGTTATCAAAGGGGCTGGAGCCAACAAGGAGGTGCACAGTCTTCTATTATGCTCCGAAAGAGCACACCTCCATGTGTTGAACCCATTGCGGCTTTAGGCCAGAGGTAGGCAGGGATAGGGTGGTGGATGCAGGCCACCACCACAGTTGGTAACGCAGAACGGTTAAGACCAGCTCCTGTCCTAACAGTCCTGCTTGTGCAGCCCAGTGGCATTAACAGGCCTGCTGCTGCTGATGCGCCTGCTGTCCACAGGTGTGGCCCCTACGCACACGGTCAGCGTACTCAATGGCCCCTGTGTTGTTAACAGGGAGTTCCTGGGCTGGGTGGGCATGTGGACCCTGTGACGCTAACAGGGCTCACAGTCTCCAGATCCGAATAGCGTCTAACTCGGTTCAGGCTACTATTAGTTTCATAGCCACACAGCTCTGTATCCTCCACCAAACCTTCAAGTTGCCAACCTCTCCTTTTCCAACTGGGAGCACGGTGGACACTGACTGCTGATGGGGATATATACCTTTCTCTTTCTTTTCTTATTAATTTTCGTTATATAGCGGTCACAGATTATATACCACTTTATCCAAATCTGCCAGTCCCACTGTAACAGATGTTGTTTCTTCAGCAAATGTTACAGTTGCTTAACCACCAAATCCACGGACCAAAATTTTTTTCCCCTTTCCAACACACCTGTTCCCCTTTCCAACAGCATCTGTCCTTTTTCAACTCATTTTGGGATATGACCAAAAGTGCAACTGTGCAGGGACACCGTACTCAACGCCATCTCAGCACAGCAGCCATCCCTCGGTCCCTCCGATGTGGACAAGTAAAAGACCATTTCCTCCTATCCATGACAAAGCGTTGAGATTCACTCTGTGCAGCACTGGTGTTTAGTGGAAAAGTAGATCTAAGATTGCGTACCACATTCTGCAGATACCCCTGTATACTTGCGTCTATTTCTATGGCAGGAATTAGTTCGCCAAATTTTGTCTTGTACCGGGGATCTAACAGTGTGGCAACCCAGTATTCAGGATTACTTCAAATTCATACAATCCGAGGGTCATGTAGGTAGTGCAGCAAGAAGGCGCTCATGTGTCTTGTGCATCCAGGAGGACCAAGTCCTTGGTGTGTTGGTGGCAGAGAGGTGAGAATCGTGCATCCTTCCTCTGCCCTCTACCCACAACCTCGCACAACCGAAATGTGAGCAAGCTCTCACTCATCTGCTGAGTCTTCCATGCCGATCGCCAGTTCGTCCTCCATTTCTTCATGGGCTCCTGCACTTTCATCAACACTTTTTGCTGATACTATGCGCCCTTGTTAATCCCTCTCCCTCACCATGACTGCCGCATAGGTGCCGCTGACCATCTGGACCTCGTAGATCTTGTTATCCCTTCCGCATATGACTCCTCCTGTACTTCCTCCCCTTCCTCTTGTCCCAACACCTGACTCTGAATAATAATTACAGTGTGCTCCATCATGTAGATGACCAGAATTGTCACGCTGAGAATGACATTGCCAGTGCTAAACATCTTCGTCGACATTTCAAAACTGTGTAGCAGGGTGCATAGGTCCTTGATCTGACACCACTCCAGCAGCGTGATCTGCACCACCTCTGGATCAAGTTATCCCAGGCTATATGTCTTACCGTATTTCAGCAGGGCTCTGCGGTGCTGCCACACACGCTGCAACATGTGCAGATTCCAATTCCTGCGTGTCGGAACATCGCATTTCCGGCGTTTAACTGCCAGACCCTAAGACTTCCGGAGTGATGAAAGTTGTTGAGCTGCTGTGTGCGAACGATGGAAGTGAGCACATAGCGAGCGTGCCCGCTGCACAAGGCCATGTAGGCCGTGATGGTGTTTTAAAAATTGCTAAAGAATTCGGTTCAACACGTGAGCCATAAAAGGCACGTGTGTCACATTGCCCTGAGGATGGCCCAAAGCCAGGTTTGCATCATTGCCGCACACGTCTGTTCAGTCACCAACGTAGTCCGCTCCGTCAATTTGTACTCCGGTCGCCAGGTGACAACGTGTTCCTTTCATGAATAGTGCTGATGATGGGAGAGTAGTCGATGCCAGCGGCGCAGGTGGACGCAGGTTATGCTCACCCACTGGGCTGCATTACCTTGACAGATGCAGAATCTCTGGCTGAATGTAGCTGGTGGGTATCTCACAGATGAAATACCATCATTCAGCTACAACCAATGGGAAGACACCACACCCTTTTTTATGCCCATCCTGTCTGCAGACCACTGCCAGACATAGCTATGAACCTCTGGTTAATTTTACCCCCAGTTCAGTTTTATGATTTTGTGTGCTTGTTACCTGACTACTTTTCCTGCTTGCTGTTTATGTACCTTGTTGGCCGATACGCATTTCACCTCTGCTTGTTTTCTGATTAAGTCCTGGCCGTCCCATTCTGTTCCTGTTCCTCAATTAATGTTTTGACCCTGCCTGACTACTATTCTCTGGAATAGCGGTGTGACTCACATTTCCCATACATTTCAAAGTAAAACTTTGACCGCCTGATGGCATTGAGCTCTGCTGCCAGCATAGTAAGGAGGTGTGTGGTAGTCCTTGTGCGCAGTTGCAAGGAAGGGTGGCCTGACCACACAGGGTTTGCGCCAAGGTAGAGGACCCACACGAGGTTGAAGAGGCAGAAGCAGTGTATTAACTTCTACATACAGAACAAGGATTGAAACAACTCGTGGGGACGGCAAGACTTGTACAGCAGACCCTTCTCCATCTCTCACCATAGTTTGCCAGTGCCCAGTCAGTGACATGTAATGACCCTGTCTATGCTTACTGGTCCAAGTATCTGTGTTGAAATGCACCCTGTCGCACACAGATTTTCTCAAGGAAGTGGTGATGTTGTGTGCGACATGCTGGTGTAGCGCGGACATGCTTTTCTTGGAGAAGCAGTGGTGATTGGGCATCTGGTACTGGGGCACAGCGACAGACATAAGGTCTGTAAAATCCTGTGTGTCCACTACGCGTAAAGGCAGCATTTCGGTAGCCAACAGCTTACAGAGGGATAGAGTCAACCACTTAGCTTTGTCATGGGTCGCAGTAAGTGGCCTTTTATTTGACCACATCTGAGGGACAGAGATCTGGCTGCTGTCTGTAGACGGTGTTGAGTAGGGTG
This sequence comes from Anomaloglossus baeobatrachus, assembly GCF_048569485.1. Classification (NCBI taxonomy): domain Eukaryota; kingdom Metazoa; phylum Chordata; class Amphibia; order Anura; family Aromobatidae; genus Anomaloglossus; species Anomaloglossus baeobatrachus. The sequence continues at coordinate 231,608 of NW_027443505.1, read as the reverse complement.
TCCCTGGAAAAATGCAGGTTTGTGAGAAAAGTGCAGGTGGAGACATGATGTTGCCTTCATCTTGCCTTCAGATCTGTTCATCTTGTATCATTTTTAAAAAACACAGCAAGCAAGGGTTACTCCAAGCGGAGTCTACCTTTTTTCCCAAAATTGGGCACACAGACACCCCATCAGTGGCAGCACTTGTGCCCTAGTTGCAAACAGGATGTTTTGATTTGCATCAAGCACATTCCAAATCCACAAGCATTTACTCTCCCCAGGATGACACAGGGGTAGTAAATTCCTTCTGGATCCATGACTTGTTCATTTTGATGAACGTCAGTCTGTCCACATTGTCACTGGACAGACGCGTGCGCTTATCTGTCAGCACACACCCAGCAGCACTGAAGACACGTTCAGAGACAACGCTTGCAGCTGGACACGACAAAATCTCCAAGGCGTAACTGGAGAGCTCTGGCAATTTTTCTAGATTTGAAGCCCAAAAGGAGCAAGGCTCCATTTGCAAAGTCATTGCATCGATGTTCATTTGGAGATACTCCTGTATCATCCTCTCCATCCGTTGACTATGTGTCAGACTTGTTGTCTCTGGTGGCCTTGCAAAGGAGGGTCTAAAAAAAATTATGAAAAGATTCCATAAAATTGCTGTTACCAGCACCAGATACGGTCCTACTGGTACGGGTAGACTGTTGAAGATGACGAGGCCGTCCCATGTTTGTCAAGTTACAACTGGGAGAATCACTCCCTTCACCTGCACGGTTGTTTGGTGGAAAAGCCGAGCTAAGATCGAGTAACAGCTTATGCTGATACTCCTGCATACGTGCGTCCCTTTCTATGGGTGGAATTATGTCACAAAATTTGGACTTGTCCCGGGGATCTAATAGTGTGGCAAGCCAGTAGTCATCATCACTTCTAATTTTGACAATACGAGGGTCATGTTGGAGGTAGTGCAACAAGAAGGCACTCATGTGTCTTGCGCAGCCATGCGGACCAAGTCCACGCTGTGTTTGTGGCATAGAGGTGCTAACCGTTCTTTCTTCCTCTGTCATCTCCCCCCAACCTCTTTCAACTGAAATTTGACCAAGGTCCCCCTCATCTGCTGAGTCTTCCATGTCCATGGACAGTTCATCCTCCATATCTTCATGTCCTCCTGCACCTTCCTCAACATCTCGCCTGCTACCATGCGCCCTTGTTGATCCCTGTCCCCCATGGTCCCATGCCTGCCGCGTTGGTGATGATGAACGTCTGGACCTTGGTGATGTTGTTGTGTCTTGCGCATATGAATCCTCCAGTAGTTCCTCCCCTTCCTGTTGCCCCACCCCCTGACTACGAATAGTGTTTAGCGTGTGCTCCAGCATGTAAATGACTGTAATCGTCATGCTGATAATGGCATTGTCAGCGCTAAACATATTCGTCGCCATGTCGAAACTGTGCAGAAGGGTGCATAGGTCCTTGATCTGAGATCACTCCATCAGGGTGATCTGCCCCACTTCTGCATCTCGTTGGCCCAGGCTATACATCATGACGTATTGCACCAGGGCTCGCCGGTGCTGCCACAGTCGCTGTAACATGTGGAGAGTTGAATTCCAGCGTGTCGCCACATCGCATTTCAGGCGATGAACCGGCAGGCCGAAAGACTTCTGGAGCGATGCAAGTCGCTCAGCTGCGGCGGTTGAACGGCGGAAGTGAGCACTGCATACAGTTTCCGTGCCCTGGTCAGAAGGCCATCTAGGCCGGGATAGTGTGTTAAAAATTGCTGGACAACAAGGTTCAACACGTGAGCCATACAAGGCACGTGTGTCACCTTGCCCAGGCGAAGGGCCGCACCCAGGTTTGCAGCATTGTCGCACACGGCCTTACCAGGCTGCAGGTTGAGTGGAGACAACCATTTATCAAAATCAGTCTCCAGAGCTGCCCACAACTCAGTCGCTGTGTGACTCCTATTTCAAAGACATGTCAAGCTAAAGACCGCCTGATGCCGTTGCGCTCTGCTGCCAGCATAGTAATGAGGGGTGCGTGATTCCTTCTGCGCAGTGAGAACGTTGGTGGCCTGACCAGGCGGAGGTGGAGGACCCAGATGAGGTGGAGGATGCAGAAGCAGTGGCGGAACTTGGACAGACAGAGGATTGACACACAAGTCGTGGGGACGGCAAGACTTGTGCAGCAGACCCTTCACCATCTATCACCATAGTTACCCAGTGCCCAGTCAGCGACATGTAACGTCCCTGTCCATGCTTACTGGTCCAAGTATCGGTGGTGAAATGCACCCGTTCACACACAGAGTTTCTCAAGGAAGCGGTGATGTTGTGTGCGACATGCTGGTGTAGCGCGGGCACACCTTTCTTAGAGAAGTAGTGGCGACTAGGCATCTGGTACTGGGGCACAGCGACAGATAAAAGGTCTCTAAAATCCTGTGTGTCCACTAGGCGGAAAGGCAGCATTTCTGTAGCCAACAGCTTACAGAGGGATAGAGTCAACCTCTTCGCTTTGTCATGGGTCGCAGGAAGTGGCCTTTTATTTGACCACATCTGAGGGACAGAGATCTGGCTGCTGTGTGTAGACGGTGTTGAGTAGGGTGTCCCTGGAAAAATGCAGCTTTGTGAGGAAAGTGCAGGCGGAGACATGATGTTGCCTTCATCCAAAGTTGGTGCTATCGATGTCTGAGAGACCTGTACACACTCACTTGTTTCCCCTTCCAAACCAACTGACGACCTACCAAGCAAGCTGCCTGTTGCGGTTACAGTGGTGGAAGTTGTGGGTGGAAAAACAGGTGTGACAGCTGTCCCCACAGTCCTAGAAGATGACGAGCGCGCGGATGCCCTGGAAGGGGCAGGCGGTGGATGGTTGGCTCCACTAGGCCGCATTGCAGCACGGTGAGCTTCCCACCAGGCCATATGATATTTATTCATGTGACGATTCATGGAAGAAGTTGTCAAACTGCTGAGGTTTTGACCTCTACTAAGATAACCATGCCAAATGTTACAGATCACATAATTTGGCCGATCTTTTTTTATGTCAAAAAAGGACCAGGCTAGGCAAGGCTTAGAGGCCATGCGACCTGTTGATCCACCCCGAATAATGCTCAGAGGCAGAGTGGTGGCTGAGGATGCAGTTGTAGACGTGCTACCAGTGCTCCGACTGTGTCCAGGAAGGCGCCAGGTTACTTCGACGTCGGTTGCATCCTCCTCCACCGCCTCTATTGACCTCCTCGAGTGTCTGACTGTGGGTTGACAGTAGGTGGGATCTAGAACTTCATCATCAATTGTTGTGTTTGCACTCCCCTCCCCCTCAGACCGAGTTTCTTCTTGCCCTGACCGAATATTTAAGTTGTCATCCCAATCGGGTATCTGCGTCTCATCTTCATCAGTATGTTCCTCATTGCCTATAACCACAGTTGTTGGAAAGGCAGCATTTTGGTAGCCAACAGTTTGCATATGATGAAAGTCAACCTCCAAGCCATGTCATGCCCTTCTAAAAGCATGTAAAACACAGCGAGGGGACTCCAACCACAGTCTCCCTCGTTGCCACTAACTGGGCCACACACACCTTACTTGACTGGCATCGGTTGAGCCCCCTTTTGAAAAAGAAAAAGATGCTTTGCATGAAGCACTCTCAAAAATACGCGTGCCTTTCCCGTCCCCTGGCTGACCCAGGGGAAGAAAAGTCCTCTGAGAGCCATGACTTGTTCATCTTGGTTCTTTTAGAAACACCGCGAGGGGACTCCAACCACAGTCTCCCTCGTTGCCACTAACTGGGCCACACACACCCCACTTGACTGGCATCGGTTGAGCCCCCTTTTGAAAAAGAAAAAGATGCTTTGCATGAAGCACTCTCAAAAATACGCGTGCCTTTCCCGTCCCCTGGCTGACCCAGGGGAAGAAAAGTCCTCTGAGAGCCATGACTTGTTCATCTTGGTTCTTTTAGAAACACAGCGAGGGGACTCCAACCACAGTCTCCCTCGTTGCCACTAACTGGGCCACACACACCCCACTTGACTGGCATCGGTTGAGCCCCCTTTTGAAAAAGAAAAAGATGCTTTGCATGAAGCACTCTCAAAAATACGCGTGCCTTTCCCGTCCCCTGGCTGACCAAGGGAAGAAAAGTCCTCTGAGAGCCATGACTTGTTCATCTTGGTTCTTTTAGAAACACAGCGAGGGGACTCCAACCACAGTCTCCCTCGTTGCCACTAACTGGGCCACACACACCCCACTTGACTGGCATCGGTTGAGCCCCCTTTTGAAAAAGAAAAAGATGCTTTGCATGAAGCACTCTCAAAAATACGCGTGCCTTTCCCGTCCCCTGGCTGACCCAGGGGAAGAAAAGTCCTCTGAGAGCCATGACTTGTTCATCTTGGTTCTTTTAGAAACACAGCGAGGGGACTCCAACCACAGTCTCCCTCGTTGCCACTAACTGGGCCACACACACCCCACTTGACTGGCATCGGTTGAGCCCCCTTTTGAAAAAGAAAAAGATGCTTTGCATGAAGCACTCTCAAAAATACGCGTGCCTTTCCCGTCCCCTGGCTGACCCAGGGGAAGAAAAGTCCTCTGAGAGCCATGACTTGTTCATCTTGGTTCTTTTAGAAACACAGCGAGGGGACTCCAACCACAGTCTCCCTCGTTGCCACTAACTGGGCCACACACACCCCACTTGACTGGCATCGGTTGAGCCCCCTTTTGAAAAAGAAAAAGATGCTTTGCATGAAGCACTCTCAAAAATACGCGTGCCTTTCCCGTCCCCTGGCTGACCCAGGGGAAGAAAAGTCCTCTGAGAGCCATGACTTGTTCATCTTGGTTCTTTTAGAAACACAGCGAGGGGACTCCAACCACAGTCTCCCTCGTTGCCACTAACTGGGCCACACACACCCCACTTGACTGGCATCGGTTGAGCCCCCTTTTGAAAAAGAAAAAGATGCTTTGCATGAAGCACTCTCAAAAATACGCGTGCCTTTCCCGTCCCCTGGCTGACCCAGGGGAAGAAAAGTCCTCTGAGAGCCATGACTTGTTCATCTTGGTTCTTTTAGAAACACAGCGAGGGGACTCCAACCACAGTCTCCCTCGTTGCCACTAACTGGGCCACACACACCCCACTTGACTGGCATCGGTTGAGCCCCCTTTTGAAAAAGAAAAAGATGCTTTGCATGAAGCACTCTCAAAAATACGCGTGCCTTTCCCGTCCCCTGGCTGACCCAGGGGAAGAAAAGTCCTCTGAGAGCCATGACTTGTTCATCTTGGTTCTTTTAGAAACACAGCGAGGGGACTCCAACCACAGTCTCCCTCGTTGCCACTAACTGGGCCACACACACCCCACTTGACTGGCATCGGTTGAGCCCCCTTTTGAAAAAGAAAAAGATGCTTTGCATGAAGCACTCTCAAAAATACGCGTGCCTTTCCCGTCCCCTGGCTGACCCAGGGGAAGAAAAGTCCTCTGAGAGCCATGACTTGTTCATCTTGGTTCTTTTAGAAACACAGCGAGGGGACTCCAACCACAGTCTCCCTCGTTGCCACTAACTGGGCCACACACACCCCACTTGACTGGCATCGGTTGAGCCCCCTTTTGAAAAAGAAAAAGATGCTTTGCATGAAGCACTCTCAAAAATACGCGTGCCTTTCCCGTCCCCTGGCTGACCCAGGGGAAGAAAAGTCCTCTGAGAGCAATGACTTGTTCATCTTGGTTCTTTTAGAAACACAGCGAGGGGACTCCAACCACAGTCTCCCTCGTTGCCACTAACTGGGCCACACACACCCCACTTGACTGGCATCGGTTGAGCCCCCTTTTGAAAAAGAAAAAGATGCTTTGCATGAAGCACTCTCAAAAATACGCATGCTTTTCCCGTCCCCTGGCTGACCCAGGGGAAGAAAAGTCCTCTGAGAGCCATGACTTGTTCATCTTGGTTCTTTTAGAAACACAGCGAGGGGACTCCAACCACAGTCTCCCTCGTTGCCACTAACTGGGCCACACACACCCCACTTGACTGGCATCGTTTGAGCCCCCTTTTGAAAAAGAAAAAGATGCTTTGCATGAAGCACTCTCAAAAATACGCGTGCCTTTCCCGTCCCCTGGCTGACCCAGGGGAAGAAAAGTCCTCTGAGAGCCATGACTTGTTCATCTTGGTTCTTTTAGAAACACAGCGAGGGGACTCCAACCACAGTCTCCCTCGTTGCCACTAACTGGGCCACACACACCCCACTTGACTGGCATCGGTTGAGCCCCCTTTTGAAAAAGAAAAAGATGCTTTGCATGAAGCACTCTCAAAAATACGCGTGCCTTTCCCGTCCCCTGGCTGACCCAGGGGAAGAAAAGTCCTCTGAGAGCCATGACTTGTTCATCTTGGTTCTTTTAGAAACACAGCGAGGGGACTCCAACCACAGTCTCCCTCGTTGCCACTAACTGGGCCACACACACCCCACTTGACTGGCATCGGTTGAGCCCCCTTTTGAAAAAGAAAAAGATGCTTTGCATGAAGCACTCTCAAAAATACGCGTGCCTTTCCCGTCCCCTGGCTGACCCAGGGGAAGAAAAGTCCTCTGAGAGCCATGACTTGTTCATCTTGGTTCTTTTAGAAACACAGCGAGGGGACTCCAACCACAGTCTCCCTCGTTGCCACTAACTGGGCCACACACGCCCCACTTGACTGGCATCGGTTGAGCCCCCTTTTGAAAAAGAAAAAGATGCTTTGCATGAAGCACTCTCAAAAATACGCGTGCCTTTCCCGTCCCCTGGCTGACCCAGGGGAAGAAAAGTCCTCTGAGAGCCATGACTTGTTCATCTTGGTTCTTTTAGAAACACAGCGAGGGGACTCCAACCACAGTCTCCCTCGTTGCCACTAACTGGGCCACACACACCCCACTTGACTGGCATCGGTTGAGCCCCCTTTTGAAAAAGAAAAAGATGCTTTGCATGAAGCACTCTCAAAAATACGCGTGCCTTTCCCGTCCCCTGGCTGACCCAGGGGAAGAAAAGTCCTCTGAGAGCCATGACTTGTTCATCTTGGTTCTTTTAGAAACACAGCGAGGGGACTCCAACCACAGTCTCCCTCGTTGCCACTAACTGGGCCACACACACCCCACTTGACTGGCATCGGTTGAGCCCCCTTTTGAAAAAGAAAAAGATGCTTTGCATGAAGCACTCTCAAAAATACGCGTGCCTTTCCCGTCCCCTGGCTGACCCAGGGGAAGAAAAGTCCTCTGAGAGCCATTACTTGTTCATCTTGGTTCTTTTAGAAACACAGCGAGGGGACTCCAACCACAGTCTCCCTCGTTGCCACTAACTGGGCCACACACACCCCACTTGACTGGCATCGGTTGAGCCCCCTTTTGAAAAAGAAAAAGATGCTTTGCATGAAGCACTCTCAAAAATACGCGTGCCTTTCCCGTCCCCTGGCTGACCCAGGGGAAGAAAAGTCCTCTGAGAGCCATGACTTGTTCATCTTGGTTCTTTTAGAAACACAGCGAGGGGACTCCAACCACAGTCTCCCTCGTTGCCACTAACTGGGCCACACACACCCCACTTGACTGGCATCGGTTGAGCCCCCTTTTGAAAAAGAAAAAGATGCTTTGCATGAAGCACTCTCAAAAATACGCGTGCCTTTCCCGTCCCCTGGCTGACCCAGGGGAAGAAAAGTCCTCTGAGAGCCATGACTTGTTCATCTTGGTTCTTTTAGAAACACAGCGAGGGGACTCCAACCACAGTCTCCCTCGTTGCCACTAACTGGGCCACACACGCCCCACTTGACTGGCATCGGTTGAGCCCCCTTTTGAAAAAGAAAAAGATGCTTTGCATGAAGCACTCTCAAAAATACGCGTGCCTTTCCCGTCCCCTGGCTGACCCAGGGGAAGAAAAGTCCTCTGAGAGCCATGACTTGTTCATCTTGGTTCTTTTAGAAACACAGCGAGGGGACTCCAACCACAGTCTCCCTCGTTGCCACTAACTGGGCCACACACACCCCACTTGACTGGCATCGGTTGAGCCCCCTTTTGAAAAAGAAAAAGATGCTTTGCATGAAGCACTCTCAAAAATACGCGTGCCTTTCCCGTCCCCTGGCTGACCCAGGGGAAGAAAAGTCCTCTGAGAGCCATGACTTGTTCATCTTGGTTCTTTTAGAAACACAGCGAGGGGACTCCAACCACAGTCTCCCTCGTTGCCACTAACTGGGCCACACACACCCCACTTGACTGGCATCGGTTGAGCCACCTTTTGAAAAAGAAAAAGATGCTTTGCATGAAGCACTCTCAAAAATACGCGTGCCTTTCCCGTCCCCTGGCTGACCCAGGGGAAGAAAAGTCCTCTGAGAGCCATGACTTGTTCATCTTGGTTCTTTTAGAAACACAGCGAGGGGACTCCAACCACAGTCTCCCTCGTTGCCACTAACTGGGCCACACACACCCCACTTGACTGGCATCGGTTGAGCCCCCTTTTGAAAAAGAAAAAGATGCTTTGCATGAAGCACTCTCAAAAATACGCGTGCCTTTCCCGTCCCCTGGCTGACCCAGGGGAAGAAAAGTCCTCTGAGAGCCATGACTTGTTCATCTTGGTTCTTTTAGAAACACAGCGAGGGGACTCCAACCACAGTCTCCCTCGTTGCCACTAACTGGGCCACACACACCCCACTTGACTGGCATCGGTTGAGCCCCCTTTTGAAAAAGAAAAAGATGCTTTGCATGAAGCACTCTCAAAAATACGCGTGCCTTTCCCGTCCCCTGGCTGACCCAGGGGAAGGAAAAGTCCTCTGAGAGCCATGACTTGTTCATCTTGGTTCTTTTAGAAACACAGCGAGGGGACTCCAACCACAGTCTCCCTCGTTGCCACTAACTGGGCCACACACACCCCCACTTGACTGGCATCGTTTGAGCCCCCTTTTGAAAAAGAAAAAGATGCTTTGCATGAAGCACTCTCAAAAATACGCGTGCCTTTCCCGTCCCCTGGCTGACCCAGGGGAAGAAAAGTCCTCTGAGAGCCATGACTTGTTCATCTTGGTTCTTTTAGAAACACAGCGAGGGGACTCCAACCACAGTCTCCCTCGTTGCCACTAACTGGGCCACACACACACCACTTGACTGGCATCGGTTGAGCCCCCTTTTGAAAAAGAAAAAGATGCTTTGCATGAAGCACTCTCAAAAAATACGCGTGCCTTTCCCGTCCCCTGGCTGACCCAGGGGAAGAAAAGTCCTCTGAGAGCCATGACTTGTTCATCTTGGTTCTTTTAGAAACACAGCGAGGGGACTCCAACCACAGTCTCCCTCGTTGCCATTAACTGGGCCACACACAGCCCACTTGACTGGCATCGGTTGAGCCCCCTTTTGAAAAAGAAAAAGATGCTTTGCATGAACCACTCTCAAAAATACGCGTGCCTTTCCCGTCCCTGGCTGACCCAGGGGAAGAAAAGTCCTCTGAGAGCCATGACTTGTTCATCTTGGTTCTTTTAGAAAACACAGCGAGGGGACTCCAACCACAGTCTCCCTCGTTGCCACTAACTGGGCCACAACACACCCCACTTGACTGGCATCGGTTGAGCCCCCTTTTGAAAAAGAAAAAGATGCTTTGCATGAAGCACTCTCAAAAATACGCGTGCCTTTCCCGTCCCCTGGCTGACCCAGGGGGAAGAAAAGTCCTCTGAGAGCCCATGACTTGTTTCATCTTGGTTCTTTTAGAAACACAGCGAGGGGACTCCAACCACAGTCTCCCTCGTTGCCACTAACTGGGCCACACACACCCCACTTGACTGGCATCGGTTGAGCCCCCTTTTGAAAAAGAAAAAGATGCTTTGCATAAAGCACTCTCAAAAATACGCGTGCCTTTCCCGTCCCCTGGCTGACCCAGGGGAAGAAAAGTCCTCTGAGAGCCATGACTTGTTCATCTTGGTTCTTTTAGAAACACAGCGAGGGGACTCCAACCACAGTCTCCCTCGTTGCCACTAACTGGGGCCACACACACCCCCACTTGACTGGCATCGGTTGAGCCCCCTTTTGAAAAAGAAAAAGATGCTTTGCATGAAGCACTCTCAAAAATACGCGTGCCTTTCCCGTCCCCTGGCTGACCCAGGGGAAGAAAAGTCCTCTGAGAGCCATGACTTGTTCATCTTGGTTCTTTTAGAAACACAGCGAGGGGACTCCAACCACAGTCTCCCTCGTTGCCACTAACTGGGCCACACACACCCCACTTGACTGGCATCGGTTGAGCCCCCTTTTGAAAAAGAAAAAGATGCTTTGCATGAAGCACTCTCAAAAATACGCGTGCCTTTCCCGTCCCCTGGCTGACCCAGGGGAAGAAAAGTCCTCTGAGAGCCATGACTTGTTCATCTTGGTTCTTTTAGAAACACAGCGAGGGGACTCCAACCACAGTCTCCCTCGTTGCCACTAACTGGGCCACACACACCCCACTTGACTGGCATCGTTTGAGCCCCCTTTTGAAAAAGAAAAAGATGCTTTGCATGAAGCACTCTCAAAAATACGCGTGCCTTTCCCGTCCCCTGGCTGACCCAGGGGAAGAAAAGTCCTCTGAGAGCCATGACTTGTTCATCTTGGTTCTTTTAGAAACACAGCGAGGGGACTCCAACCACAGTCTCCCTCGTTGCCACTAACTGGGCCACACACACCCCACTTGACTGGCATCGGTTGAGCCCCCTTTTGAAAAAGAAAAAGATGCTTTGCATGAAGCACTCTCAAAAATACGCGTGCCTTTCCCGTCCCCTGGCTGACCCAGGGGAAGAAAAGTCCTCTGAGAGCCATGACTTGTTCATCTTGGTTCTTTTAGAAACACAGCGAGGGGACTCCAACCACAGTCTCCCTCGTTGCCACTAACTGGGCCACACACACCCCACTTGACTGGCATCGGTTGAGCCCCCTTTTGAAAAAGAAAAAGATGCTTTGCATGAAGCACTCTCAAAAATACGCGTGCCTTTCCCGTCCCCTGGCTGACCCAGGGGAAGAAAAGTCCTCTGAGAGCCATGACTTGTTCATCTTGGTTCTTTTAGAAACACAGCGAGGGGACTCCAACCACAGTCTCCCTCGTTGCCACTAACTGGGCCACACACACCCCACTTGACTGGCATCGGTTGAGCCCCCTTTTGAAAAAGAAAAAGATGCTTTGCATGAAGCACTCTCAAAAATACGCGTGCCTTTCCCGTCCCCTGGCTGACCCAGGGGAAGAAAAGTCCTCTGAGAGCCATGACTTGTTCATCTTGGTTCTTTTAGAAACACAGCGAGGGGACTCCAACCACAGTCTCCCTCGTTGCCACTAACTGGGCCACACACACCCCACTTGACTGGCATCGGTTGAGCCCCCTTTTGAAAAAGAAAAAGATGCTTTGCATGAAGCACTCTCAAAAATACGCGTGCCTTTCCCGTCCCCTGGCTGACCCAGGGGAAGAAAAGTCCTCTGAGAGCCATGACTTGTTCATCTTGGTTCTTTTAGAAACACAGCGAGGGGACTCCAACCACAGTCTCCCTCGTTGCCACTAACTGGGCCACACACACCCCACTTGACTGGCATCGGTTGAGCCCCCTTTTGAAAAGAAAAAGATGCTTTGCATGAAGCACTCTCAAAAATACGCGTGCCTTTCCCGTCCCCTGGCTGACCCAGGGGAAGAAAAGTCCTCTGAGAGCCATGACTTGTTCATCTTGGTTCTTTTAGAAACACAGCGAGGGGACTCCAACCACAGTCTCCCTCGTTGCCACTAACTGGGCCACACACACCCCACTTGACTGGCATCGGTTGAGCCCCCTTTTGAAAAAGAAAAAGATGCTTTGCATGAAGCACTCTCAAAAATACGCGTGCCTTTCCCGTCCCCTGGCTGACCCAGGGGAAGAAAAGTCCTCTGAGAGCCATGACTTGTTCATCTTGGTTCTTTTAGAAACACAGCGAGGGGACTCCAACCACAGTCTCCCTCGTTGCCACTAACTGGGCCACACACACCCCACTTGACTGGCATCGGTTGAGCCCCCTTTTGAAAAAGAAAAAGATGCTTTGCATGAAGCACTCTCAAAAATACGCGTGCCTTTCCCGTCCCCTGGCTGACCCAGGGGAAGAAAAGTCCTCTGAGAGCCATGACTTGTTCATCTTGGTTCTTTTAGAAACACAGCGAGGGGACTCCAACCACAGTCTCCCTCGTTGCCACTAACTGGGCCACACACACCCCACTTGACTGGCATCGGTTGAGCCCCCTTTTGAAAAAGAAAAAGATGCTTTGCATGAAGCACTCTCAAAAATACGCGTGCCTTTCCCGTCCCCTGGCTGACCCAGGGGAAGAAAAGTCCTCTGAGAGCCATGACTTGTTCATCTTGGTTCTTTTAGAAACACAGCGAGGGGACTCCAACCACAGTCTCCCTCGTTGCCACTAACTGGGCCACACACACCCCACTTGACTGGCATCGGTTGAGCCCCCTTTTGAAAAAGAAAAAGATGCTTTGCATGAAGCACTCTCAAAAATACGCGTGCCTTTCCCGTCCCCTGGCTGACCCAGGGGAAGAAAAGTCCTCTGAGAGCCATGACTTGTTCATCTTGGTTCTTTTAGAAACACAGCGAGGGGACTCCAACCACAGTCTCCCTCGTTGCCACTAACTGGGCCACACACACCCCACTTGACTGGCATCGGTTGAGCCCCCTTTTGAAAAAGAAAAAGATGCTTTGCATGAAGCACTCTCAAAAATACGCGTGCCTTTCCCGTCCCCTGGCTGACCCAGGGGAAGAAAAGTCCTCTGAGAGCCATGACTTGTTCATCTTGGTTCTTTTAGAAACACAGCGAGGGGACTCCAACCACAGTCTCCCTCGTTGCCACTAACTGGGCCACACACACCCCACTTGACTGGCATCGGTTGAGCCCCCTTTTGAAAAAGAAAAAGATGCTTTGCATGAAGCACTCTCAAAAATACGCGTGCCTTTCCCGTCCCCTGGCTGACCCAGGGGAAGAAAAGTCCTCTGAGAGCCATGACTTGTTCATCTTGGTTCTTTTAGAAACACAGCGAGGGGACTCCAACCACAGTCTCCCCTCGTTGCCACTAACTGGGCCACACACACCCCACTTGACTGGCATCGGTTGAGCCCCCTTTTGAAAAAGAAAAAGATGCTTTGCATGAAGCACTCTCAAAAATACGCGTGCCTTTCCCGTCCCCTGGCTGACCCAGGGGAAGAAAAGTCCTCTGAGAGCCATGACTTGTTCATCTTGGTTCTTTTAGAAACACAGCGAGGGGACTCCAACCACAGTCTCCCTCGTTGCCACTAACTGGGCCACACACACCCCACTTGACTGGCATCGGTTGAGCCCCCTTTTGAAAAAGAAAAAGATGCTTTGCATGAAGCACTCTCAAAAATACGCGTGCCTTTCCCGTCCCCTGGCTGACCCAGGGGAAGAAAAGTCCTCTGAGAGCCATGACTTGTTCATCTTGGTTCTTTTAGAAACACAGCGAGGGGACTCCAACCACAGTCTCCCTCGTTGCCACTAACTGGGCCACACACACCCCACTTGACTGGCATCGTTTGAGCCCCCTTTTGAAAAAGAAAAAGATGCTTTGCATGAAGCACTCTCAAAAATACGCGTGCCTTTCCCGTCCCCTGGCTGACCCAGGGGAAGAAAAGTCCTCTGAGAGCCATGACTTGTTCATCTTGGTTCTTTTAGAAACACAGCGAGGGGACTCCAACCACAGTCTCCCTCGTTGCCACTAACTGGGCCACACACACCCCACTTGACTGGCATCGGTTGAGCCCCCTTTTGAAAAAGAAAAAGATGCTTTGCATGAAGCACTCTCAAAAATACGCGTGCCTTTCCCGTCCCCTGGCTGACCCAGGGGAAGAAAAGTCCTCTGAGAGCCATGACTTGTTCATCTTGGTTCTTTTAGAAACACAGCGAGGGGACTCCAACCACAGTCTCCCTCGTTGCCACTAACTGGGCCACACACACCCCACTTGACTGGCATCGGTTGAGCCCCCTTTTGAAAAAGAAAAAGATGCTTTGCATGAAGCACTCTCAAAAATACGCGTGCCTTTCCCGTCCCCTGGCTGACCCAGGGGAAGAAAAGTCCTCTGAGAGCCATGACTTGTTCATCTTGGTTCTTTTAGAAACACAGCGAGGGGACTCCAACCACAGTCTCCCTCGTTGCCACTAACTGGGCCACACACACCCCACTTGACTGGCATCAGTTGAGCCCCCTTTTGAAAAAGAAAAAGATGCTTTGCATGAAGCACTCTCAAAAATACGCGTGCCTTTCCCGTCCCCTGGCTGACCCAGGGGAAGAAAAGTCCTCTGAGAGCCATGACTTGTTCATCTTGGTTCTTTTAGAAACACAGCGAGGGGACTCCAACCACAGTCTCCCTCGTTGCCACTAACTGGGCCACACACACCCCACTTGACTGGCATCGGTTGAGCCCCCTTTTGAAAAAGAAAAAGATGCTTTGCATGAAGCACTCTCAAAAATACGCGTGCCTTTCCCGTCCCCTGGCTGACCCAGGGGAAGAAAAGTCCTCTGAGAGCCATGACTTGTTCATCTTGGTTCTTTTAGAAACACAGCGAGGGGACTCCAACCACAGTCTCCCTCGTTGCCACTAACTGGGCCACACACACCCCACTTGACTGGCATCGGTTGAGCCCCCTTTTGAAAAAGAAAAAGATGCTTTGCATGAAGCACTCTCAAAAATACGCGTGCCTTTCCCGTCCCCTGGCTGACCCAGGGGAAGAAAAGTCCTCTGAGAGCCATGACTTGTTCATCTTGGTTCTTTTAGAAACACAGCGAGGGGACTCCAACCACAGTCTCCCTCGTTGCCACTAACTGGGCCACACACACCCCACTTGACTGGCATCGGTTGAGCCCCCTTTTGAAAAAGAAAAAGATGCTTTGCATGAAGCACTCTCAAAAATACGCGTGCCTTTCCCGTCCCCTGGCTGACCCAGGGGAAGAAAAGTCCTCTGAGAGCCATGACTTGTTCATCTTGGTTCTTTTAGAAACACAGCGAGGGGACTCCAACCACAGTCTCCCTCGTTGCCACTAACTGGGCCACACACACCCCACTTGACTGGCATCGGTTGAGCCCCCTTTTGAAAAAGAAAAAGATGCTTTGCATGAAGCACTCTCAAAAATACGCGTGCCTTTCCCGTCCCCTGGCTGACCCAGGGGAAGAAAAGTCCTCTGAGAGCCATGACTTGTTCATCTTGGTTCTTTTAGAAACACAGCGAGGGGACTCCAACCACAGTCTCCCTCGTTGCCACTAACTGGGCCACACACACCCCACTTGACTGGCATCGGTTGAGCCCCCTTTTGAAAAAGAAAAAGATGCTTTGCATGAAGCACTCTCAAAAATACGCGTGCCTTTCCCGTCCCCTGGCTGACCCAGGGGAAGAAAAGTCCTCTGAGAGCCATGACTTGTTCATCTTGGTTCTTTTAGAAACACAGCGAGGGGACTCCAACCACAGTCTCCCTCGTTGCCACTAACTGGGCCACACACACCCCACTTGACTGGCATCGTTTGAGCCCCCTTTTGAAAAAGAAAAAGATGCTTTGCATGAAGCACTCTCAAAAATACGCGTGCCTTTCCCGTCCCCTGGCTGACCCAGGGGAAGAAAAGTCCTCTGAGAGCCATGACTTGTTCATCTTGGTTCTTTTAGAAACACAGCGAGGGGACTCCAACCACAGTCTCCCTCGTTGCCACTAACTGGGCCACACACACCCCACTTGACTGGCATCGGTTGAGCCCCCTTTTGAAAAAGAAAAAGATGCTTTGCATGAAGCACTCTCAAAAATACGCGTGCCTTTCCCGTCCCCTGGCTGACCCAGGGGAAGAAAAGTCCTCTGAGAGCCATGACTTGTTCATCTTGGTTCTTTTAGAAACACAGCGAGGGGACTCCAACCACAGTCTCCCTCGTTGCCACTAACTGGGCCACACACACCCCACTTGACTGGCATCGGTTGAGCCCCCTTTTGAAAAAGAAAAAGATGCTTTGCATGAAGCACTCTCAAAAATACGCGTGCCTTTCCCGTCCCCTGGCTGACCCAGGGGAAGAAAAGTCCTCTGAGAGCCATGACTTGTTCATCTTGGTTCTTTTAGAAACACAGCGAGGGGGACTCCAACCACAGTCTCCCTCGTTGCCACTAACTGGGCCACACACACCCCACTTGACTGGCATCAGTTGAGCCCCCTTTTGAAAAAGAAAAAGATGCTTTGCATGAAGCACTCTCAAAAATACGCGTGCCTTTCCCGTCCCCTGGCTGACCCAGGGGAAGAAAAGTCCTCTGAGAGCCATGACTTGTTCATCTTGGTTCTTTTAGAAACACAGCGAGGGGACTCCAACCACAGTCTCCCTCGTTGCCACTAACTGGGCCACACACACCCCACTTGACTGGCATCGGTTGAGCCCCCTTTTGAAAAAGAAAAAGATGCTTTGCATGAAGCACTCTCAAAAATACGCGTGCCTTTCCCGTCCCCTGGCTGACCCAGGGGAAGAAAAGTCCTCTGAGAGCCATGACTTGTTCATCTTGGTTCTTTTAGAAACACAGCGAGGGGACTCCAACCACAGTCTCCCTCGTTGCCACTAACTGGGCCACACACACCCCACTTGACTGGCATCGGTTGAGCCCCCTTTTGAAAAAGAAAAAGATGCTTTGCATGAAGCACTCTCAAAAATACGCGTGCCTTTCCCGTCCCCTGGCTGACCCAGGGGAAGAAAAGTCCTCTGAGAGCCATGACTTGTTCATCTTGGTTCTTTTAGAAACACAGCGAGGGGACTCCAACCACAGTCTCCCTCGTTGCCACTAACTGGGCCACACACACCCCACTTGACTGGCATCGGTTGAGCCCCCTTTTGAAAAAGAAAAAGATGCTTTGCATGAAGCACTCTCAAAAATACGCGTGCCTTTCCCGTCCCCTGGCTGACCCAGGGGAAGAAAAGTCCTCTGAGAGCCATGACTTGTTCATCTTGGTTCTTTTAGAAACACAGCGAGGGGACTCCAACCACAGTCTCCCTCGTTGCCACTAACTGGGCCACACACACCCCACTTGACTGGCATCGGTTGAGCCCCCTTTTGAAAAAGAAAAAGATGCTTTACATGAAGCACTCTCAAAAATACGCGTGCCTTTCCCGTCCCCTGGCTGACCCAGGGGAAGAAAAGTCCTCTGAGAGCCATGTCCACATTGTCAGTGGACAGACACGTGTGCTTATCTGCCAGCAGACCCACAGCAGCACTGAAGACAGGTTCCGAGAGAACGCTGGCTGCAGGACACGACAAGATCCCCAAGACGTACGTGGCGAGCTCAGGCAATTTATCAAGATTGGAAGCCTAAAATGAGCAGGGCTCAAGTTGCACAATAATGGAATCGATGTTTCCTTGCATATACTCATATATCTGTGTGTCCTACTCTTTTTCCTTGTCCAGCTCTTTTGTTTTCGCATGAGTATATGTCCTTGTCACTTTCCCATGTGTTGTGAGTTGTTTGTGACCTTTTGGACACCTTTGAGGGTGTTTTCTAGGTGTTTTTCTGTGTTTGTGATTGCCTGCCATTGTTTCCTATGCAGTTCGAGTTCGGTTCGTCGAACGTTCGACGAACCGAACTCGAACGGGAGGTCCGTTCGGCGAACCAACCTCGAGCCGAACCGCGACCGGTTCGCTCATCTCTAGTGTTCAGATTGCTTTTATATTGCATTTGGCACATGGTGACGATTATCTCGAGAGTGCAAAGTAGCCAAATGAAACTTTTACTGGATTTCCACTTACTTTATCAAATCTCATCTCCACCACACAGGACAACTTTGCATCTGTTATAGTTTTGGAGAAAATTGTGGTCATTTAATTTTTGCGCGAATGTGTTCAGATTGATTTTATATTGCATTTGGCACATGGTGACGATTATCTCGAGAGTGCAAAGTAGCCAAATGAAACTTTTACTGGATTTCCACTTACTTTATCAAATCTCATCTCCACCACACAGGACAAGTTTGAATCTGTTATAGTTTTGGAGAAAATTGTGGTCATTTCATTTTTGCGCGAATGTGTTCAGATTGATTTTATATTGCATTTGGCATATGGTGACGATTATCTCGAGAGTGCAAAGTAGCCAAATGAAACTTTTACTGGATTTCTACTTACTTTATTAAATCTCATCTCCACCACACAGGACAAGTTTGCATCTGTTATAGTTTTGGAGAAAATTGTGGTCATTTCATTTATGCACGAATGTGTTCAGATTGCTTTTATATTGCATTTGGCACATGGTGACAATTATCTCGAGAGTGCAAAGTAGCCAAATGAAACTTTTACTGTATTTTTACTTACTTTATCAAATCTCATCTCCACCAAACAGGACAAGTTTGCATCTGTTATAGTTTTGGAGAAAATTGTGGTCATTTCATTTATGCGCGAATGTGTTCAGATTGCTTTTATATTGCATTTGGCACATGGTGACGATTATCTCGAGAGTGCAAAGTAGCCAAATGAAACTTTTACTGGATTTCCACTTACTTTATCAAATCTCATCTCCACCACACAGGACAAGTTTGCATCTGTTATAGTTTTGGAGAAAATTGTGGTCATTTCATTTTTGCGCGAATGTGTTCAGATTGATTTTATATTGCATTTGGCATATGGTGACGATTATCTCGAGAGTGCAAAGTAGCCAAATGAAACTTTTACTGGATTTCCACTTACTTTATCAAATCCCATCTCCACCACACAGGACAAGTTTGCATCTGTTATAGTTTTGGAGAAAATTGTGGTCATTTCATTTTTACGCGAATGTGTTCAGATTGATTTTATATTGCATTTGGCATATGGTGACGATTATCTCGAGAGTGCAAAGTAGCCAAATGAAACTTTTACTGGATTTCCACTTACTTTATCAAATCTCATCTCCACCACACAGGACAAGTTTGCATCTGTTATAGTTTTGGAGAAAATTGTGGTCATTTCATTTTTGTGCGAATGTGTTCAGATTGATTTTATATTGCATTTGGCATATGGTGACGATTATCTCGAGAGTGCAAAGTAGCCAAATGAAACTTTTACTGGATTTCCACTTACTTTATCAAATCTCATCTCCACCACACAGGACAAGTTTGCATCTGTTATAGTTTTGGAGAAAATTGTGGTCATTTCATTTATGCGCGAATGTGTTCAGATTGCTTTTATATTGCATTTGGCACATGGTGACGATTATCTCGAGAGTGCAAAGTAGCCGAATGAAACTTTTACTGTATTTTTACTTACTTTATCAAATCTCATCTCCACCACACAGGACAAGTTTGCATCTGTTATAGTTTTGGAGAAAATTGTGGTCATTTCATTTATGCGCGAATGTGTTCAGATTGCTTTTATATTGCATTTGGCACATGGTGACGATTATCTCGAGAGTGCAAAGTAGCCAAATGAAACTTTTACTGGATTATCACTTACTTTATCAAATCTCATCTCCACCACACAGGACAAGTTTGCATCTGTTATAGTTTTGGAGAAAATTGTGGTCATTTCATTTATGCGCGAATGTTTTCAGATAGCTTTTATATTGCATTTGGCACATGGTGACGATTATCTCGAGAGTGCAAAGTAGCCAAATGAAACTTTTACTGGATTTCCACTTACTTTATCAAATCTCATCTCCACCACACAGGACAAGTTTGCATCTGTTATAGTTTTGGAGAAAATTGTGGTCATTTCATTTTTGCGTGAATGTGTTCAGATTGCTTTTATATTGCATTTGGCATATGGTTACGATTATCCCGAGAGTGCAAAGTAGCCAAATGAAACTTTTACTGGATTTCCACTTACTTTATCAAATCTCATCTCCACCACACAGGACAAGTTTGCATCTGTTATAGTTTTGGAGAAAATTGTGGTCATTTCATTTATGCGCGAATGTGTTCAGATTGCTTTTATATTGCATTTGGCACATGGTGACGATTATCTCGAGAGTGCAAAGTAGCCAAATGAAACTTTTACTGGATTTCCACTTACTTTATCAAATCTCATCTCCACCACACAGGACAAGTTTGCATCTGTTATAGTTTTGGAGAAAATTGTGGTCATTTCATTTTTGCGCGAATGTGTTCAGATTGCTTTTATATTGCATTTGGCACATGGTGACGATTATCTCGAGAGTGCAAAGTAGCCAAATTAAACTTTTACTGGATTTCCACTTACTTTATCAAATCTCATCTCCACCACACAGGACAAGTTTGCATCTGTTATAGTTTTGGAGAAAATTGTGGTCATTTCATTTTTGCGCGAATGTGTTCAATTGCTTTTATATTGCATTTGGCATATGGTGACGATTATCTCGAGAGTGCAAAGTAGCCAAATGAAACTTTTACTGGATTTCTACTTACTTTATCAAATCTCATCTCCACCACACGGGACAAATTTGCATCTGTTATAGTTTTGGAGAAAATTGTGGTCATTTCATTTATGCGCGAATGTGTTCAGATTGCTTTTATATTGCATTTGGCACATGGTGACGATTATCTCGAGAGTGCAAAGTAGCCAAATGAAACTTTTACTGGATTTCCACTTACTTTATCAAATCTCCTCTCCACCACACAGGACAAGTTTGCATCTGTTATAGTTTTGGAGAAAATTGTGGTCATTTCATTTTTGCGTGAATGTGTTCAGATTGCTTTTATATTGCATTTGGCATATGGTTACGATTATCCCGAGAGTGCAAAGTAGCCAAATGAAACTTTTACTGGATTTCCACTTACTTTATCAAATCTCATCTCCACCACACAGGACAAGTTTGCATCTGTTATAGTTTTGGAGAAAATTGTGGTCATTTCATTTATGCGCGAATGTGTTCAGATTGCTTTTATATTGCATTTGGCACATGGTGACGATTATCTCGAGAGTGCAAAGTAGCCAAATGAAACTTTTACTGGATTTCCACTTACTTTATCAAATCTCATCTCCACCACACAGGACAAGTTTGCATCTGTTATAGTTTTGGAGAAAATTGTGGTCATTTCATTTTTGCGCGAATGTGTTCAGATTGATTTTATATTGCATTTGGCACATGGTGACGATTATCTCGAGAGTGCAAAGTAGCCAAATGAAACTTTTACTGGATTTCCACTTACTTTATCAAATCTCATCTCCACCACACAGGACAAGTTTGCATCTGTTATAGTTTTGGAGAAAATTGTGGTCATTTCATTTTTGCGCGAATGTGTTCAATTGCTTTTATATTGCATTTGGCATATGGTGACGATTATCTCGAGAGTGCAAAGTAGCCAAATGAAACTTTTACTGGATTTCTACTTACTTTATCAAATCTCATCTCCACCACACGGGACAAATTTGCATCTGTTATAGTTTTGGAGAAAATTGTGGTCATTTCATTTATGCGCGAATGTGTTCAGATTGCTTTTATATTGCATTTGGCACATGGTGACGATTATCTCGAGAGTGCAAAGTAGCCAAATGAAACTTTACTGGATTTCCACTTACTTTATCAAATCTCATCTCCACTACACAGGACAAGTTTGCATCTGTTATAGTTTTGGAGAAAATTGTGGTCATTTCATTTTTGCGCGAATGTGTTCAGATTGATTTTATATTGCATTTGGCATATGGTGACGATTATCTCGAGAGTGCAAAGTAGCCAAATGAAACTTTTACTGGATTTCCACTTACTTTATCAAATCTCATCTCCACCACACAGGACAAGTTTGCATCTGTTATAGTTTTGGAGAAAATTGTGGTCATTTCATTTATGCGCGAATGTGTTCAGATTGCTTTTATATTGCATTTGGCACATGGTGACAATTATCTCGAGAGTGCAAAGTAGCCAAATGAAATTTTTACTGTATTTTTACTTACTTTATCAAATCTCATCTCCACCACACAGGACAAGTTTGCATCTGTTATAGTTTTGGAGAAAATTGTGGTCATTTCATTTTTGCGTGAATGTGTTCAGATTGCTTTTATATTGCATTTGGCATATGGTTACGATTATCCCGAGAGTGCAAAGTAGCCAAATGAAACTTTTACTGGATTTCCACTTACTTTATCAAATCTCATCTCCACCACACAGGACAAGTTTGCATCTGTTATAGTTTTGGAGAAAATTGTGGTCATTTCATTTATGCGCGAATGTGTTCAGATTGCTTTTATATTGCATTTGGCACATGGTGACGATTATCTCGAGAGTGCAAAGTAGCCAAATGAAACTTTTACTGGATTTCCACTTACTTTATCAAATCTCATCTCCACCACACAGGACAAGTTTGCATCTGTTATAGTTTTGGAGAAAATTGTGGTCATTTCATTTTTGCGCGAATGTGTTCAGATTGATTTTATATTGCATTTGGCACATGGTGACGATTATCTCGAGAGTGCAAAGTAGCCAAATGAAACTTTTACTGGATTTCCACTTACTTTATCAAATCTCATCTCCACCACACAGGACAAGTTTGCATCTGTTATAGTTTTGGAGAAAATTGTGGTCATTTCATTTTTGCGCGAATGTGTTCAATTGCTTTTATATTGCATTTGGCATATGGTGACGATTATCTCGAGAGTGCAAAGTAGCCAAATGAAACTTTTACTGGATTTCTACTTACTTTATCAAATCTCATCTCCACCACACGGGACAAATTTGCATCTGTTATAGTTTTGGAGAAAATTGTGGTCATTTTATTTATGCGCGAATGTGTTCAGATTGCTTTTATATTGCATTTGGCACATGGTGACGATTATCTCGAGAGTGCAAAGTAGCCAAATGAAACTTTACTGGATTTCCACTTACTTTATCAAATCTCATCTCCACTACACAGGACAAGTTTGCATCTGTTATAGTTTTGGAGAAAATTGTGGTCATTTCATTTTTGCGCGAATGTGTTCAGATTGATTTTATATTGCATTTGGCATATGGTGACGATTATCTCGAGAGTGCAAAGTAGCCAAATGAAACTTTTACTGGATTTCCACTTACTTTATCAAATCTCATCTCCACCACACAGGACAAGTTTGCATCTGTTATAGTTTTGGAGAAAATTGTGGTCATTTCATTTATGCGCGAATGTGTTCAGATTGCTTTTATATTGCATTTGGCACATGGTGACAATTATCTCGAGAGTGCAAAGTAGCCAAATGAAATTTTTACTGTATTTTTACTTACTTTATCAAATCTCATCTCCACCACACAGGACAAGTTTGCATCTGTTATAGTTTTGGAGAAAATTGTGGTCATTTCATTTTTGCGCGAATGTGTTCAGATTGATTTTATATTGCATTTGGCATATGGTGACGATTATCTCGAGAGTGCAAAGTAGCCAAATGAAACTTTTACTGGATTTCCACTTACTTTATCAAATCTCATCTCCACCACACAGGACAAGTTTGCATATGTTATAGTTTTGGAGAAAATTGTGGTCATTTCATTTTTGCGCGAATGTGTTCAGATTGCTTTTATATTGCATTTGGCACATGGTGACGATTATCTCGAGAGTGCAAAGTAGCCAAATGAAACTTTTACTGGATTTCCACTTACTTTATCAAATTTCATCTCCACCACACAGGACAAGTTTGCATCTGTTATAGTTTTGGAGAAAATTGTGGTCATTTCATTTATGCGCGAATGTGTTCAGATTGCTTTTATATTGCATTTGGCACATGGTGACGATTATCTCGAGAGTGCAAAGTAGCCAAATGAAACTTTTACTGGATTTCCACTTACTTTATAAAATCTCATCTCCACCACACAGCACAAGTTGGCATCTGTTATAGTTTTGGAGAAAATTGTGGTCATTTCATTTATGCGCGAATGTGTTCAGATTGCTTTTATATTGCATTTGGCACATGGTGACGATTATCTCGAGAGTGCAAGGTAGCCAAATGAAACTTTTACTGGATTTCCACTTACTTTATCAAATCTCATCTCCACCACACAGGACAAGTTTGCATCTGTTATAGTTTTGGAGAAAATTGTGGTCATTTCATTTTTGCGCGAATGTGTTCAGATTGCTTTTATATTGCATTTGGCACATGGTGAAGATTATCTCGAGAGTGCAAAGTAGCCAAATGAAACTTTTACTGGATTTCCACTTACTTTATCAAATCTCATCTCCACCACACAGGACAAGTTTGCATCTGTTATAGTTTTGGAGAAAATTGTGGTCATTTCATTTATGCGCGAATGTGTTCAGATTGCTTTTATATTGCATTTGGCACATGGTGACAATTATCTCGAGAGTGCAAAGTAGCCAAATGAAACTTTTACTGTATTTCCACTTACTTTATCAAATCTCATCTCCACCACACAGGACAAGTTTGCATCTGTTATAGTTTTGGAGAAAATTGTGGTCATTTCATTTATGCGCGAATGTGTTCAGATTGGTTTTATATTGCATTTGGCACATGGTGACGATTATCTCGAGAGTGCAAAGTAGGCAAATGAAACTTTCACTGGATTTCCACTTACATTATCAAATCTCATCTCCACCACACAGGACAAGTTTGCATCTGTTATAGTTTTGGAGAAAATTGTGGTCATTTCACTTTTGCGCGAATGTGTTCAGATTGATTTTATATTGCATTTGGCATATGGTGATGATTATCTCGAGAGTGCAAAGTAGCCAAATGAAACTTTTACTGTATTTCCACTTACTTTATCAAATCTCATCTCCACCACACAGGACAAGTTTCCATCTGTTATAGTTTTGGAGAAAATTGTGGTCATTTCATTTATGCGCGAATGTGTTCAGATTGGTTTTATATTGCATTTGGCACATGGTGACGATTATCTCGAGAGTGCAAAGTAGCCAAATGAAACTTTTACTGGATTTCCACTTACTTTATCAAATCTCATCTCCACCACACAGGACAAGTTTGCATCTGTTATAGTTTTGGAGAAAATTGTGGTCATTTCATTTTTGCGCGAATGTGTTCAGATTGATTTTATATTGCATTTGGCATATGGTGACGATTATCTCGAGAGTGCAAAGTAGCCAAATGAAACTTTTACTGTATTTCCACTTACTTTATCAAATCTCATCTCCACCACACAGGACAAGTTTGCATCTGTTATAGTTTTGGAGAAAATTGTGGTCATTTCATTTATGCGCGAATGTGTTCAGATTGGTTTTATATTGCATTTGGCAAATGGTGACGATTATCTCGAGAGTGCAAAGTAGCCAAATGAAACTTTTACTGGATTTCCACATACTTTATCAAATCTCATCTCCACCACACAGGACAAGTTTGCATCTGTTATAGTTTTGGAGAAAATTGTGGTCATTTCATTTTTGCGCGAATGTGTTCAGATTGATTTTATATTGCATTTGGCATATGGTGACGATTATCTCGAGAGTGCAAAGTAGCCAAATGAAACTTTTACTGGATTTCCACTTACTTTATCAAATCTCATCTCCACCACACAGGACAAATTTGCATCTGTTATAGTTTTGGAGAAAATTGTGGTCATTTCATTTATGCGCGAATGTGTTCAGATTGCTTTTATATTGCATTTGGCACATGGTGACAATTATCTCGAGAGTGCAAAGTAGCCAAATGAAACTTTTACTGTATTTTTACTTACTTTATCAAATCTCATCACCACACAGGACAAGTTTGCATCTGTTATAGTTTTGGAGAAAATTGTGGTCATTTCATTTTTGCGCGAATGTGTTCAGATTGCTTTTATATTGCATTTGGCACATGGTGACGATTATCTCGAGAGTGCAAAGTAGCCAAATGAAACTTTTACTGGATTTCCACTTACTTTATCAAATCTCATCTCCACCACACAGGACAAGTTTGCATCTGTTATAGTTTTGGAGAAAATTGTGGTCATTTCATTTTTGCGCGAATGTGTTCAGATTGCTTTTATATTGCATTTGGCACATGGTGACGATTATCTCGAGAGGGCAAAGTAGCCAAATGAAACTTTTACTGGATTTCCACTTTATCAAATTTCATCTCCACCACACAGGACAAGTTTGCATCTGTTATAGTTTTGGAGAAAATTGTGGTCATTTCATTTATGCGCGAATGTGTTCAGATTGCTTTTATATTGCATTTGGCACATGGTGACGATTATCTCGAGAGTGCAAAGTAGCCAAATGAAACTTTTACTGGATTTCCACTTACTTTATCAAATCTCATCTCCACCACACAGTACAAGTTTGCATCTGTTATAGTTTTGGAGAAAATTGTGGTCATTTCATTTTTGCGCGAATGTGTTCAGATTGATTTTATATTGTATTTGGCACATGGTGACGATTATCTCGAGAGTGCAAAGTAGCCAAATGAAACTTTTACTGGATTTCCACTTACTTTATCAAATCTCATCTCCACCACACAGGACAAGTTTGCATCTGTTATAGTTTTGGAGAAAATTGTGGTTATTTCATTTATGCGCGAATGTGTTCAGATTGCTTTTATATTGCATTTGGCACATAGTGACGATTATCTCGAGAGTGCAAAGTAGCCAAATGAAACTTTTACTGGATTTCCACTTACTTTATCAAATCTCATCTCCACCACACAGGACAAGTTTGCATCTGTTATAGTTTTGGAGAAAATTGTGGTCATTTCATTTTTGCGCTAATGTGTTCAGATTGCTTTTATATTGCATTTGGCACATGGTGACGATTATCTCGAGAGTGCAAAGTAGCCAAATGAAACTTTTACTGGATTTCCACTTACTTTATCAAATCTCATCTCCACCACACAGGACAAGTTTGCATCTGTTATAGTTTTGGAGAAAATTGTGGTCATTTCATTTTTGCGCGAATGTGTTCAGATTGATTTTTTATTGCATTTGGCATATGGTGACGATTATCTCGAGAGTGCAAAGTAGCCAAATGAAACTTTTACTGGATTTCCACTTACTTTATCAAATCTCATCTCCACCACACAGGACAAGTTTGCATCTGTTATAGTTTTAGAGAAAATTGTGGTCATTTCATTTATGCGCGAATGTGTTCAGATTGCTTTTATATTGCATTTGGCACATGGTGACTATTATCTCGAGAGTGCAAAGTAGCCAAATGAAACTTTTACTGTATTTCCACTTACTTTATCAAATCTCATCTCCACCACACAGGACAAGTTTGCATCTGTTATAGTTTTGGAGAAAATTGTGGTCATTTCATTTATGCGCGAATGTGTTCAGATTGGTTTTATATTGCATTTGGCACATGGTGACGATTATCTCGAGAGTGCAAAGTAGCCAAATGAAACTTTTACTGGATTTCCACTTACTTTATCAAATCTCATCTCCACCACACAGGACAAGTTTGCATCTGTTATAGTTTTGGAGAAAATTGTGGTCATTTCATTTTTGCGCGAATGTGTTCAGATTGATTTTATATTGCATTTGGCATATGGTGACGATTATCTCGAGAGTGCAAAGTAGCCAAATGAAACTTTTACTGTATTTCCACTTACTTTATCAAATCTCATCTCCACCACACAGGACAAGTTTGCATCTGTTATAGTTTTGGAGAAAATTGTGGTCATTTCATTTATGCGCGAATGTGTTCAGATTGGTTTTATATTGCATTTGGCAACTGGTGACGATTATCTCGAGAGTGCAAAGTAGCCAAATGAAACTTTTACTGGATTTCCACTTACTTTATCAAATCTCATCTCCACCACACAGTACAAGTTTGCATCTGTTATAGTTTTGGAGAAAATTGTGGTCATTTCATTTTTGCGCGAATGTGTTCAGATTGATTTTATATTGTATTTGGCACATGGTGACGATTATCTCGAGAGTGCAAAGTAGCCAAATGAAACTTTTACTGGATTTCCACTTACTTTATCAAATCTCATCTCCACCACACAGGACAAGTTTGCATCTGTTATAGTTTTGGAGAAAATTGTGGTTATTTCATTTATGCGCGAATGTGTTCAGATTGCTTTTATATTGCATTTGGCACATAGTGACGATTATCTCGAGAGTGCAAAGTAGCCAAATGAAACTTTTACTGGATTTCCACTTACTTTATCAAATCTCATCTCCACCACACAGGACAAGTTTGCATCTGTTATAGTTTTGGAGAAAATTGTGGTCATTTCATTTTTGCGCTAATGTGTTCAGATTGCTTTTATATTGCATTTGGCACATGGTGACGATTATCTCGAGAGTGCAAAGTAGCCAAATGAAACTTTTACTGGATTTCCACTTACTTTATCAAATCTCATCTCCACCACACAGGACAAGTTTGCATCTGTTATAGTTTTGGAGAAAATTGTGGTCATTTCATTTTTGCGCGAATGTGTTCAGATTGATTTTTTATTGCATTTGGCATATGGTGACGATTATCTCGAGAGTGCAAAGTAGCCAAATGAAACTTTTACTGGATTTCCACTTACTTTATCAAATCTCATCTCCACCACACAGGACAAGTTTGCATCTGTTATAGTTTTAGAGAAAATTGTGGTCATTTCATTTATGCGCGAATGTGTTCAGATTGCTTTTATATTGCATTTGGCACATGGTGACTATTATCTCGAGAGTGCAAAGTAGCCAAATGAAACTTTTACTGTATTTCCACTTACTTTATCAAATCTCATCTCCACCACACAGGACAAGTTTGCATCTGTTATAGTTTTGGAGAAAATTGTGGTCATTTCATTTATGCGCGAATGTGTTCAGATTGGTTTTATATTGCATTTGGCACATGGTGACGATTATCTCGAGAGTGCAAAGTAGCCAAATGAAACTTTTACTGGATTTCCACTTACTTTATCAAATCTCATCTCCACCACACAGGACAAGTTTGCATCTGTTATAGTTTTGGAGAAAATTGTGGTCATTTCATTTTTGCGCGAATGTGTTCAGATTGATTTTATATTGCATTTGGCATATGGTGACGATTATCTCGAGAGTGCAAAGTAGCCAAATGAAACTTTTACTGTATTTCCACTTACTTTATCAAATCTCATCTCCACCACACAGGACAAGTTTGCATCTGTTATAGTTTTGGAGAAAATTGTGGTCATTTCATTTATGCGCGAATGTGTTCAGATTGGTTTTATATTGCATTTGGCAACTGGTGACGATTATCTCGAGAGTGCAAAGTAGCCAAATGAAACTTTTACTGGATTTCCACTTACTTTATCAAATCTCATCTCCACCACACAGGACAAGTTTGCATCTGTTATAGTTTTGGAGAAAATTGTGGTCATTTCATTTTTGCGCGAATGTGTTCAGATTGATTTTATATTGCATTTGGCATATGGTGACGATTATCTCGAGAGTGCAAAGTAGCCAAATGAAACTTTTACTGGATTTCCACTTACTTTATCAAATCTCATCTCCACCACACAGGACAAATTTGCATCTGTTATAGTTTTGGAGAAAATTGTGGTCATTTCATTTATGCGCGAATGTGTTCAGATTGATTTTATATTGCATTTGGCATATGGTGACGATTATCTCGAGAGTGCAAAGTAGCCAAATGAAACTTTTACTGGATTTCCACTTACTTTATCAAATCTCATCTCCACCACACAGGACAAGTTTGCATCTGTTATAGTTTTGGAGAAAATTGTGGTCATTTCATTTATGCGCGAATGTGTTCAGATTGGTTTTATATTGCATTTGGCAAATGGTGACGATTATCTCGAGAGTGCAAAGTAGCCAAATGAAACTTTTACTGGATTTCCACATACTTTATCAAATCTCATCTCCACCACACAGGACAAGTTTGCATCTGTTATAGTTTTGGAGAAAATTGTGGTCATTTCATTTTTGCGCGAATGTGTTCAGATTGATTTTATATTGCATTTGGCATATGGTGACGATTATCTCGAGAGTGCAAAGTAGCCAAATGAAACTTTTACTGGATTTCCACTTACTTTATCAAATCTCATCTCCACCACACAGGACAAATTTGCATCTGTTATAGTTTTGGAGAAAATTGTGGTCATTTCATTTATGCGCGAATGTGTTCAGATTGCTTTTATATTGCATTTGGCACATGGTGACAATTATCTCGAGAGTGCAAAGTAGCCTAATGAAACTTTTACTGTATTTTTACTTACTTTATCAAATCTCATCATTACACAGGACAAGTTTGCATCTGTTATAGTTTTGGAGAAAATTGTGGTCATTTCATTTTTGCGCGAATGTGTTCAGATTGCTTTTATATTGCATTTGGCACATGGTGACGATTATCTCGAGAGTGCAAAGTAGCCAAATGAAACTTTTACTGGATTTCCACTTACTTTATCAAATCTCATCTCCACCACACAGGACAAGTTTGCATCTGTTATAGTTTTGGAGAAAATTGTGGTCATTTCATTTTTGCGCGAATGTGTTCAGATTGCTTTTATATTGCATTTGGCACATGGTGACGATTATCTCGAGAGGGCAAAGTAGCCAAATGAAACTTTTACTGGATTTCCACTTACTTTATCAAATCTCATCTCCACCACACAGTACAAGTTTGCATCTGTTATAGTTTTGGAGAAAATTGTGGTCATTTCATTTTTGCGCGAATGTGTTCAGATTGATTTTATATTGTATTTGGCACATGGTGACGATTATCTCGAGAGTGCAAAGTAGCCAAATGAAACTTTTACTGGATTTCCACTTACTTTATCAAATCTCATCTCCACCACACAGGACAAGTTTGCATCTGTTATAGTTTTGGAGAAAATTGTGGTCATTTCATTTATGCGCGAATGTGTTCAGATTGCTTTTATATTGCATTTGGCACATAGTGACGATTATCTCGAGAGTGCAAAGTAGCCAAATGAAACTTTTACTGGATTTCCACTTACTTTATCAAATCTCATCTCCACCACACAGGACAAGTTTGCATCTGTTATAGTTTTGGAGAAAATTGTGGTCATTTCATTTTTGCGCTAATGTGTTCAGATTGCTTTTATATTGCATTTGGCACATGGTGACGATTATCTCGAGAGTGCAAAGTAGCCAAATGAAACTTTTACTGGATTTCCACTTACTTTATCAAATCTCATCTCCACCACACAGGACAAGTTTGCATCTGTTATAGTTTTGGAGAAAATTGTGGTCATTTCATTTTTGCGCGAATGTGTTCAGATTGATTTTTTATTGCATTTGGCATATGGTGACGATTATCTCGAGAGTGCAAAGTAGCCAAATGAAACTTTTACTGGATTTCCACTTACTTTATCAAATCTCATCTCCACCACACAGGACAAGTTTGCATCTGTTATAGTTTTAGAGAAAATTGTGGTCATTTCATTTATGCGCGAATGTGTTCAGATTGCTTTTATATTGCATTTGGCACATGGTGACTATTATCTCGAGAGTGCAAAGTAGCCAAATGAAACTTTTACTGTATTTCCACTTACTTTATCAAATCTCATCTCCACCACACAGGACAAGTTTGCATCTGTTATAGTTTTGGAGAAAATTGTGGTCATTTCATTTATGCGCGAATGTGTTCAGATTGGTTTTATATTGCATTTGGCACATGGTGACGATTATCTCGAGAGTGCAAAGTAGCCAAATGAAACTTTTACTGGATTTCCACTTACTTTATCAAATCTCATCTCCACCACACAGGACAAGTTTGCATCTGTTATAGTTTTGGAGAAAATTGTGGTCATTTCATTTTTGCGCGAATGTGTTCAGATTGATTTTATATTGCATTTGGCATATGGTGACGATTATCTCGAGAGTGCAAAGTAGCCAAATGAAACTTTTACTGTATTTCCACTTACTTTATCAAATCTCATCTCCACCACACAGGACAAGTTTGCATCTGTTATAGTTTTGGAGAAAATTGTGGTCATTTCATTTATGCGCGAATGTGTTCAGATTGGTTTTATATTGCATTTGGCAACTGGTGACGATTATCTCGAGAGTGCAAAGTAGCCAAATGAAACTTTTACTGGATTTCCACTTACTTTATCAAATCTCATCTCCACCACACAGGACAAGTTTGCATCTGTTATAGTTTTGGAGAAAATTGTGGTCATTTCATTTTTGCGCGAATGTGTTCAGATTGATTTTATATTGCATTTGGCATATGGTGACGATTATCTCGAGAGTGCAAAGTAGCCAAATGAAACTTTTACTGGATTTCCACTTACTTTATCAAATCTCATCTCCACCACACAGGACAAATTTGCATCTGTTATAGTTTTGGAGAAAATTGTGGTCATTTCATTTATGCGCGAATGTGTTCAGATTGCTTTTATATTGCATTTGGCACATGGTGACAATTATCTCGAGGGTGCAAAGTAGCCAAATGAAACTTTTACTGTATTTTTACTTACTTTATCAAATCTCATCTCCACCACACAGGACAAGTTTGCATCTGTTATAGTTTTGGAGAAAATTGTGGTCATTTCATTTATGCGCGAATGTGTTCAGATTGCTTTTATATTGCATTTAGCACATGGTGACGATTATCTCGAGAGTGCAAAGTAGCCAAATGAAACTTTTACTGGATTTCCACTTACTTTATCAAATCTCATCTCCACCACACAGGATAAGTTTGCATCTGTTATAGTTTTGGAGAAAATTGTGGTCATTTCATTTTTGCGCGAATGTGTTCAGATTGATTTTATATTGCATTTGGCATATGGTGACGATTATCTCGAGAGTGCAAAGTAGCCAAATGAAACTTTTACTGGATTTCCACTTACTTTATCAAATCTCATCTCCACCACACAGGACAAGTTTGCATCTGTTATAGTTTTGGAGAAAATTGTGGTCATTTCATTTTTGCGCGAATGTGTTCAGATTGCTTTTATATTGCATTTGGCACATGGTGACGATTATCTCGAGAGGGCAAAGTAGCCAAATGAAACTTTTACTGGATTTCCACTTTATCAAATCTCATCTCCACCACACAGGACAAGTTTGCATCTGTTATAGTTTTGGAGAAAATTGTGGTCATTTCATTTATGCGCGAATGTGTTCAGATTGCTTTTATATTGCATTTGGCACATGGTGACGATTATCTCGAGAGTGCAAAGTAGCCAAATGAAACTTTTACTGGATTTCCACTTACTTTATCAAATCTCATCTCCACCACACAGGACAACTTTGCATCTGTTATAGTTTTGGAGAAAATTGTGGTCATTTCATTTTTGCGCGAATGTGTTCAGATTGATTTTATATTGCATTTGGCACATGGTGACGATTATCTCGAGAGTGCAAAGTAGCCAAATGAAACTTTTACTGTATTTCCACTTACTTTATCAAATCTCATCTCCACCACACAGGACAAGTTTGCATCTGTTATAGTTTTGGAGAAAATTGTGGTCATTTCATTTATGCGCGAATGTGTTCAGATTGGTTTTATATTGCATTTGGCAACTGGTGACGATTATCTCGAGAGTGCAAAGTAGCCAAATGAAACTTTTACTGGATTTCCACTTACTTTATCAAATCTCATCTCCACCACACAGGACAAGTTTGCATCTGTTATAGTTTTGGAGAAAATTGTGGTCATTTCATTTTTGCGCGAATGTGTTCAGATTGATTTTATATTGCATTTGGCATATGGTGACGATTATCTCGAGAGTGCAAAGTAGCCAAATGAAACTTTTACTGGATTTCCACTTACTTTATCAAATCTCATCTCCACCACACAGGACAAATTTGCATCTGTTATAGTTTTGGAGAAAATTGTGGTCATTTCATTTATGCGCGAATGTGTTCAGATTGCTTTTATATTGCATTTGGCACATGGTGACAATTATCTCGAGAGTGCAAAGTAGCCAAATGAAACTTTTACTGTATTTTTACTTACTTTATCAAATCTCATCTCCACCACACAGGACAAGTTTGCATCTGTTATAGTTTTGGAGAAAATTGTGGTCATTTCATTTATGCGCGAATGTGTTCAGATTGCTTTTATATTGCATTTAGCACATGGTGACGATTATCTCGAGAGTGCAAAGTAGCCAAATGAAACTTTTACTGGATTTCCACTTACTTTATCAAATCTCATCTCCACCACACAGGATAAGTTTGCATCTGTTATAGTTTTGGAGAAAATTGTGGTCATTTCATTTTTGCGCGAATGTGTTCAGATTGATTTTATATTGCATTTGGCATATGGTGACGATTATCTCGAGAGTGCAAAGTAGCCAAATGAAACTTTTACTGGATTTCCACTTACTTTATCAAATCTCATCTCCACCACACAGGACAAGTTTGCATCTGTTATAGTTTTGGAGAAAATTGTGGTCATTTCATTTTTGCGCGAATGTGTTCAGATTGCTTTTATATTGCATTTGGCACATGGTGACGATTATCTCGAGAGGGCAAAGTAGCCAAATGAAACTTTTACTGGATTTCCACTTTATCAAATCTCATCTCCACCACACAGGACAAGTTTGCATCTGTTATAGTTTTGGAGAAAATTGTGGTCATTTCATTTATGCGCGAATGTGTTCAGATTGCTTTTATATTGCATTTGGCACATGGTGACGATTATCTCGAGAGTGCAAAGTAGCCAAATGAAACTTTTACTGGATTTCCACTTACTTTATCAAATCTCATCTCCACCACACAGGACAACTTTGCATCTGTTATAGTTTTGGAGAAAATTGTGGTCATTTAATTTTTGCGCGAATGTGTTCAGATTGATTTTATATTGCATTTGGCACATGGTGACGATTATCTCGAGAGTGCAAAGTAGCCAAATGAAACTTTTACTGGATTTCCACTTACTTTATCAAATCTCATCTCCACCACACAGGACAAGTTTGCATCTGTTATAGTTTTGGAGAAAATTGTGGTCATTTCATTTTTGCGCGAATGTGTTCAGATTGATTTTATATTGCATTTGGCATATGGTGACGATTATCTCGAGAGTGCAAAGTAGCCAAATTAAACTTTTACTGGATTTCCACTTACTTTATCAAATCTCATCTCCACCACACAGGACAAGTTTGCATCTGTTATAGTTTTGGAGAAAATTGTGGTCATTTCATTTATGCGCGAATGTGTTCAGATTGCTTTTATATTGCATTTGGCACATGGTGACGATTATCTCGAGAGTGCAAAGTAGCCAAATGAAACTTTTACTGGATTTCCACTTACTTTATCAAATCTCATCTCCACCACACAGGACAACTTTGCATCTGTTATAGTTTTGGAGAAAATTGTGGTCATTTCATTTTTGCGCGAATGTGTTCAGATTGGTTTTATATTGCATTTGGCATATGGTGACGATTATCTCGAGAGTGCAAAGTAGCCAAATTAAACTTTTACTGGATTTCCACTTACTTTATCAAATCTCATCTCCACCACACAGGACAAGTTTGCATCTGTTATAGTTTTGGAGAAAATTGTGGTCATTTCATTTATGCGCGAATGTGTTCAGATTGCTTTTATATTGCATTTGGCACATAGTGACGATTTTCTCGAGAGTGCAAAGTAGCCAAATGAAACTTTTACTGGATTTCCACTTACTTTATCAAATCTCATCTCCACCACACAGGACAAGTTTGCATCTGTTATAGTTTTGGAGAAAATTGTGGTCATTTCATTTTTGCGCGAATGCGTTCAGATTGATTTTATATTGCATTTGGCATATGGTGACGATTATCTCGAGAGTGCAAAGTAGCCAAATGAAACTTTTACTGGATTTCCACTTACTTTATCAAATCTTATCTCCACCACACAGGACAAGTTTGCATCTGTTATAGTTTTGGAGAAAATTGTGGTCATTTCATTTATGCGCGAATGTGTTCAGATTGCTTTTATATTGCATTTGGCACATGGTGACGATTATCTCGAGAGTGCAAACTAGCCAAATGAAACTTTTACTGGATTTCCACTTACTTTATCAAATCTCATCTCTAGAGATGAGCGAACCGGTCCCGGTTCGGCTCGAGGTCGGTTCGCCGAACGGAGCTCCCGTTCGAGTTCGGCTCGTCGAACGTTCGACGAACCGAACTCGAGCCAATAGGAAACAATGGCAGGCAATCACAAACACAGAAAAACACCTAGAAAACACCCTCAAAGGTGTCCAAAAGGTGACAAACAACTCACAACACATGGGAAAGTGACAAGGACATATACTCATGTGAAAACAAAAGAGCTGGACAAGGAAAAAGAGGAGGACACACAGATATATGAGTATATGCAAGGAAACATCGATTCCATTATTGTGCAACTTGAGCCCTGCTCATTTTAGGCTTCCAATCTTGATAAATTGCCTGAGCTCGCCACGTATGTCTTGGGGATCTTGTCGTGTCCTGCAGCCAGCATTCTCTCGGAACCTGTCTTCAGTGCTGCTGGGGGTCTGCTGGCAGATAAGCACACGTGTCTGTCCACTGACA
Organism: Anomaloglossus baeobatrachus; assembly: GCF_048569485.1. Lineage (NCBI taxonomy): Eukaryota > Metazoa > Chordata > Amphibia > Anura > Aromobatidae > Anomaloglossus > Anomaloglossus baeobatrachus. The sequence goes on along the minus strand of NW_027443505.1, from coordinate 195,396 downwards.
ATGTGGACATGGCTCTCAGAGGCCTTTTCTTCCCCTGGGTCAGCCAGGGGACGGGAAAGGCACGCGTATTTTTGAGAGTGCTTCATGCAAAGCATCTTTTTCATTTTGAAAAGGGGCATCAACTGATGTCATTCAAGAGGGGTGTGTGTGGCCCATTTAGTGGAAACGAGGGAGACTGTGGTTGGAGTCCCCTCGCTGTGTCTCTAAAAGAACCAAGATGAACAAGTCATGGCTCTCAGAGGACTTTTCTTCCCCTGGGTCAGCCAGGGGACGGGAAAGGCACGCGTATTTTTGAGAGTGCTTCATGCAAAGCATCTTTTTCTTTTTCAAAAGGGGGCTCAACTGATGCCAGTCAAGTGGGGTGTGTGTGGCCCAGTTAGTGGAAACGAGGGAGACTGTGGTTGGAGTCCCCTCGCTGTGTCTCTAAAAGAACCAAGATGAACAAGTCATGGCTCTCAGAGGACTTTTCTTCCCCTGGGTCAGCCAGGGGACGGGAAAGGCACACGTATTTTTGAGAGTGCTTCATGCAAAGCATCTTTTTCATTTTGAAAAGGGGCATCAACTGATGTCATTCAAGAGGGGTGTGTGTGGCCCATTTAGTGGAAACGAGGGAGACTGTGGTTGGAGTCCCCTTGCTGTGTCTCTAAAAGAACCAAGATGAACAAGTCATGGCTCTCAGAGGACTTTCCTTCCCCTGGGTCAGCCAGGGGACGGGAAAGGCACGCGTATTTTTGAGAGTGCTTCATGCAAAGCATCTTTTTCTTTTTCAAAAGGGGGCTCAACCGATGCCAGTCAAGTGGGGTGTGTGTGGCCCAGTTAGTGGAAACGAGGGAGACTGTGGTTGGAGTCCCCTCGCTGTGTCTCTAAAAGAACCAAGATGAACAAGTCATGGCTCTCAGAGGACTTTTCTTCCCCTGGGTCAGCCAGAGTCCGGGAAAGGCACGCGTATTTTTGAGAGTGCTTCATGCAAAGCATCTTTTTCTTTTTCAAAAGGGGGCTCAACCGATGCCAGTCAAGTGGGGTGTGTGTGGCCCAGTTAGTGGCAACATGGGAGACTGTGGTTGGAGTCCCCTCGCTGTGTCTCTAAAAGAACCAAGATGAACAAGTCATGGCTCTCAGAGGACTTTTCTTCCCCTGGGTCAGCCAGGGGACGGGAAAGGCACGCGTATTTTTGAGAGTGCTTCATGCAAAGCATCTTTTTCATTTTGAAAAGGGGCATCAACTGATGTCATTCAAGAGGGGTGTGTGTGGCCCATTTAGTGGAAACGAGGGAGACTGTGGTTGGAGTCCCCTCGCTGTGTCTCTAAAAGAACCAAGATGAACAAGTCATGGCTCTCAGAGGACTTTTCTTCCCCTGGGTCAGCCAGGGGACGGGAAAGGCCCGCGTATTTTTGAGAGTGCTTCATGCAAAGCATCTTTTTCTTTTTCAAAAGGGGGCTCAACCGATGCCAGTCAAGTGGGGTGTGTGTGGCCCAGTTAGTGGAAACGAGGGAGACTGTGGTTGGAGTCCCCTCGCTGTGTCTCTAAAAGAACCAAGATGAACAAGTCATGGCTCTCAGAGGACTTTTCTTCCCCTGGGTCAGCCAGGGGACGGGAAAGGCACGCGTATTTTTGAGAGTGCTTCATGCAAAGCATCTTTTTCATTTTGAAAAGGGGCATCAACTGATGTCATTCAAGAGGGGTGTGTGTGGCCCATTTAGTGGAAACGAGGGAGACTGTGGTTGGAGTCCCCTTGCTGTGTCTCTAAAAGAACCAAGATGAACAAGTCATGGCTCTCAGACGACTTTTCTTCCCCTGGGTCAGCCAGGGGACGGGAAAGGCACGCGTATTTTTGAGAGTGCTTCATGCAAAGCATCTTTTTCTTTTTCAAAAGGGGGCTCAACCGATGCCAGTCAAGTGGGGTGTGTGTGGCCCAGTTAGTGGAAACGAGGGAGACTGTGGTTGGAGTCCCCTCGCTGTATCTCTAAAAGAACCAAGATGAACAAGTCATGGCTCTCAGAGGACTTTTCTTCCCCTGGGTCAGCCAGGGGACGGGAAAGGCACGCGTATTTTTGAGAGTGCTTCATGCAAAGCATCTTTTTCTTTTTCAAAAGGGGGCTCAACCGATGCCAGTCAAGTGGGGTGTGTGTGGCCCAGTTAGTGGCAACGAGGGAGACTGTGGTTGGAGTCCCCTCGCTGTGTCTCTAAAAGAACCAAGATGAACAAGTCATGGCTCTCAGAGGACTTTTCTTCCCCTGGGTCAGCCAGGGGACGGGAAAGGCACGCGTATTTTTGAGAGTGCTTCATGCAAAGCATCTTTTTCATTTTGAAAAGGGGCATCAACTGATGTCATTCAAGAGGGATGTGTGTGGCCCATTTAGTGGAAACGAGGGAGACTGTGGTTGGAGTCCCCTCGCTGTGTCTCTAAAAGAACCAAGATGAACAAGTCATGGCTCTCAGAGGACTTTTCTTCCCCTGGGTCAGCCAGGGGACGGGAAAGGCACGCGTATTTTTGAGAGTGCTTCATGCAAAGCATCTTTTTCTTTTTCAAAAGGGGGCTCAACCGATGCCAGTCAAGTGGGGTGTGTGTGGCCCAGTTAGTGGAAACGTGGGAGACTGTGGTTGGAGTCCCCTCGCTGTGTCTCTAAAAGAACCAAGATGAACAAATCATGGCTCTCAGAGGACTTTTCTTCCCCTGGGTCAGCCAGGGGACGGGAAAGGCACGCGTATTTTTGAGAGTGCTTCATGCAAAGCATCTTTTTCTTTTTCAAAAGGGGGCTCAACCGATGCCAGTCAAGTGGGGTGTGTGTGGCCCAGTTAGTGGAAACGAGGGAGACTGTGGTTGGAGTCCCCTCGCTGTGTCTCTAAAAGAACCAAGATGAACAAGTCATGGCTCTCAGAGGACTTTTCTTCCCCTGGATCAGCCAGGGGACGGGAAAGGCACGCGTATTTTTGAGAGTGCTTCATGCAAAGCATCTTTTTCTTTTTCAAAAGGGGGCTCAACCGATGCCAGTCAAGTGGGGTGTGTGTGGCCCAGTTAGTGGAAACGAGGGAGACTGTGGTTGGAGTCCCCTCGCTGTGTCTCTAAAAGAACCAAGATGAACAAGTCATGGCTCTCAGAGGACTTTTCTTCCCCTGGGTAAGCCAGGGGACGGGAAAGGTACGCGTATTTTTGAGAGTGCTTCATGCAAAGCATCTTTTTCTTTTTCAAAAGGGGGCTCAACCGATGCCAGTCAAGTGGGGTGTGTGTGGCCCAGTTAGTGGAAACGAGGGAGACTGTGGTTGGAGTCCCCTCGCTGTGTCTCTAAAAGAACCAAGATGAACAAATCATGGCTCTCAGAGGACTTTTCTTCCCCTGGGTCAGCCAGGGGACGGGAAAGGCACGCGTATTTTTGAGAGTGCTTCATGCAAAGCATCTTTTTCTTTTTCAAAAGGGGGCTCAACCGATGCCAGTCAAGTGGGGTGTGTGTGACCCAGTTAGTGGAAACGAGGGAGACTGTGGTTGGAGTCCCCTCGCTGTGTCTCTAAAAGAACCAAGATGAACAAGTCATGGCTCTCAGAGGACTTTTCTTCCCCTGGGTCAGCCAGGGGACGGGAAAGGCACGTGTATTTTTGAGAGTGCTTCATGCAAAGCATCTTTTTCTTTTTCAAAAGGGGGCTCAACCGATGCCAGTCAAGTGGGGTGTGTGTGGCCCAGTTAGTGGAAACGAGGGAGACTGTGGTTGGAGTCCCCTCGCTGTGTCTCTAAAAGAACCAAGATGAACAAGCCATGGCTCTCAGAGGACTTTTCTTCCCCTGGGTCAGCCAGGGGACGGGAAAGGCACGCGTATTTTTGAGAGTGCTTCATGCAAAGCATCTTTTTCATTTTGAAAAGGGGCATCAACTGATGTCATTCAAGAGGGGTGTGTGTGGCCCATTTAGTGGAAACGAGGGAGACTGTGGTTGGAGTCCCCTCGCTGTGTCTCTAAAAGAACCAAGATGAACAAGTCATGGCTCTCAGAGGACTTTTCTTCCCCTGGGTCAGCCAGGGGACGGGAAAGGCACGCGTATTTTTGAGAGTGCTTCATGCAAAGCATCTTTTTCATTTTGAAAAGGGGCATCAACTGATGTCATTCAAGAGGGGTGTGTGTGGCCCATTTAGTGGAAACGAGGGAGACTGTGGTTGGAGTCCCCTCGCTGTGTCTCTAAAAGAACCAAGATGAACAAGTCATGGCTCTCAGAGGACTTTTCTTCCCCTGGGTCAGCCAGGGGACGGGAAAGGCCCGCGTATTTTTGAGAGTGCTTCATGCAAAGCATCTTTTTCTTTTTCAAAAGTGGGCTCAACCGATGCCAGTCAAGTGGGGTGTGTGTGGCCCAGTTAGTGGAAACGAGGGAGACTGTGGTTGGAGTCCCCTCGCTGTGTCTCTAAAAGAACCAAGATGAACAAGTCATGGCTCTCAGAGGACTTTTCTTCCCCTGGGTCAGCCAGGGGACGGGAAAGGCATGCGTATTTTTGAGAGTGCTTCATGCAAAGCATCTTTTTCATTTTGAAAAGGGGCATCAACTGATGTCATTCAAGAGGGGTGTGTGTGGCCCATTTAGTGGAAACGAGGGAGACTGTGGTTGGAGTCCCCTCGCTGTGTCTCTAAAAGAACCAAGATGAACAAGTCATGGCTTTCAGAGGACTTTTCTTCCCCTGGGTCAGCCAGGGGACGGGAAAGGCACACGTATTTTTGAGAGTGCTTCATGCAAAGCATCTTTTTCATTTTGAAAAGGGGCATCAACTGATGTCATTCAAGAGGGGTGTGTGTGGCCCATTTAGTGGAAACGAGGGAGACTGTGGTTGGAGTCCCCTCGCTGTGTCTCTAAAAGAACCAAGATGAACAAGTCATGGCTCTCAGAGGACTTTTCTTCCCCTGGGTCAGCCAGGGGACGGGAAAGGCACGCGTATTTTTGAGAGTGCTTCATGCAAAGCATCTTTTTCTTTTTCAAAAGGGGGCTCAACCGATGCCAGTCAAGTGGGGTGTGTGTGGCCCAGTTAGTGGCAACGAAGGAGACTGTGGTTGGAGTCCCCTCGCTGTGTTTCTAAAAGACCCAAAATGAACAAATCATGGCTCTCAGAGGACTTTTCTTCCCCTGGGTCAGCCAGGGGACGGGAAAGGCACGCGTATTTTTGAGAGTGCTTCATGCAAAGCATCTTTTTCTTTTTCAAAAGGGGACTCAACCGATGCCAGTCAAGTGGGGTGTGTGTGGCCCAGTTAGTGGAAACGAGGGAGACTGTGGTTGGAGTCCCCTCGCTGTGTTTTACATGCTTTTAGAAGGGCATGACATGGCTTGGAGGTTGACTTTCATCATCTGCAAACTGTTGGCTACCAAAATGCTGCCTTTCCAACAACTGTGGTTATAGACAATGAGGAACATACTGATGAAGATGAGACGCAGATACCCGATTGGGATGACAACTTAAATATTCGTTCAGGGCAAGAAGAGGCTCGGTCTGAGGGGGAGGGGAGTGCAAACACAACAATTGATGATGAAGTCCTAGATCCCACCTACTGTCAACCCACAGTCAGACACTCGAGGAGGTCAACAGAGGCGGTGGAGGAGGATGCAACCGACGTCGAAGTAACCTTGCGCCTTCCTGGACACAGTCGGAGCACTGGTAGCACGTCTACAACTGCATCCTCAGCCACCACTCTGCCTCTGAGCATTATTCGGGGTGGATCAACAGGTCGCATGGCCTCTAAGCCTTGCCTAGCCTGGTCCTTTTTTGACATAAAAAAAGATCGCCCTAATTATGTGATCTGTAACATTTGGCATGGTTATCTTAGTAGAGGTCAAAACCTCAGCAGTTTGACAACTTCTTCCATGAATCGTCACATGAATAAATATCATATGGCCTGGTGGGAAGCTCACCGTGCTGCAATGCGGCCTAGCGGAGCCAACCATCCACCGCCTGCCCCTTCCAGTGCATCCGCGCGCTCGTCATCTTCTAGGACTGTGGGGACAGCTGTCACACCTGTTTTTCCACCCACAACTTCCACCACTGTAACCGCAACAGGCAGTTTGCTTGGTAGGTCGTCAGTTGGTTTGGAAGGGGAAACAAGTGATTGTGTACAGCTCTCTCAAACATCGATAGCACCAACGTTGGATGAAGGCAACATCATGTCTCCGCCTGCACTTTCCTCACAAACCTGCATTTTTCCAGGGACACCCTACTGAACACCGTCTACACACAGCAGCCAGATCTCTGTCCCTCAGATGTGGTCAAATAAAAGGCCACTTCCTGCGACCCATGACAAAGCTAAGAGGTTGACTCTATCCCTCTGTAAGCTGTTGGCTACCGAAATGCTGCCTTTCCGCCTAGTGGACACACAGGATTTTAGAGACCTTATGTCTGTCGCTGTGCCCCAGTACCAGATGCCTAGTCGCCACTACTTCTCTAAGAAAGGTGTGCCCGCGCTACACCAGCATGTCACACACAACATCACCGCTTCCTTGAGAAACTCTGTGTGTGAACGGGTGCATTTCACCACCGATACTTGGACCAGTAAGCATGGACAGGGACGTTACATGTCGCTGACTGGCCACTGGGTAACTATGGTGATAGATGGTGAAGGGTCTGCTGCACAAGTCTTGCCGTCCCCACGACTTGTGTGTCAATCCTCTGTCTGTCCAAGTTCCGCCACTGCTTCTGCATCCTCCACCTCATCTGGGTCCTCCACCTCCGCCCCAAGCCTGCCTGGTCAGGCCACCAGCGTTCTCACTGCGCAGAAGGAATCACGCAACCCTCATTACTATGCTGGCAGCAGAGCGCAACGGCATCAGGCGGTCTTTAGCTTGACATGTCTTGGGAATAAGAGTCACACAGCTGAGGAGTTGTGGTCAGCTCTGCGGTCCGAGTTTAATAAATGGTTGTCTCCACTCAACCTGCAGCCTGGTAAGGCCGTGTGCGACAATGCTGCAAACCTGGGTGCGGCCCTTCGCCTGAGCAAGGTGACACACGTACCTTGTATGGCTCACGTGTTGAACCTTGTCGTCCAGCAATTTTTAACACACTATCCCGGCCTAGATGGCCTTCTGAACAGGGCACGAAAACTGTCTGCTCACTTCCGCCGTTCAAGCGCCGCAGCTGAGCGACTTGCATCGCTCCAGAAGTCTTTCGGCCTGCCGGTTCATCGCCTGAAATGCGATGTGGCGACACGCTGGAATTCAACTCTCCACATGTTACAGCGACTGTGGCAGCACCGCAGAGCCATGGTGCAATACGTCATGACGTATAGCCTGGGCCAACGAGATGCAGAGGTGGGGCAGATCACCCTGATGGAGTGATCTCAGATCAAGGACCTATGCACCCTTCTGCACAGTTTCGACATGGCGACGAATATGTTTAGCGCTGACAATGCCATTATCATCATGACGATTCCAGTCATTTACATGCTGGAGCACACGCTAAACACTATTCGGAGTCAGGGGGTGGGACAACAGGAAGGGGAGGAACTACAGGAGGATTCATATGCGCAAGACACAACAACATCACCAAGGTCCAGACGTTCATCATCACCAACGCGGCAGGCATGGGACCATGGGGGACAGGGATCAACAAGGGCGCATGGTAGCAGGCGAGATGTTGAGGAAGGTGCAGGAGGACATGAAGATATGGAGGACGAACTGTCCATGGACATGGAAGACTCAGCAGATGAGGGGGAGCTTGGTCAAATTTCAGTTGAAAGAGGTTGGGGGGAGATGTCAGAGGAAGAAAGAACGGTTAGCACCTCTATGCCACAAACACAGCGTTGACTTGGTCCGCATGGCTGCGCAAGACACATGAGTGCCTTTTTGTTGCACTACCTCCAACATGACCCTCGTATTGTCAAAATTAGAAGTGATGATGACTACTAGCTTGCCACACTATTAGATCCCCGGTACAAGTCCAAATTTTGTGACATAATTCCACCCATAGAAAGGGACGCACGTATGCAGGAGTATCAGCAGAAGCTGTTACTCGATCTTAGCTCGGCTTTTCCACCAAACAACCGTGCAGGTGAAGGGAGTGATTCTTCCAGTTGTAACTTGACAAACATGGGACGGCCTCGTCATCTTCAACAGTCTACCCGTACCAGTAGGACCGGATCTGGTGCTGGTAACAGCAATTTTATGGAATCTTTTAATAATTTTTTTAGACCCTCCTTTGCAAGGCCACCAGAGACAACAAGTCTGACACATAGTCAACGGATGGAGAGGATGATACAGGAGTATCTCCAAATGAACATCGATGCAATGACTTTTCAAATGGAGCCTTGCTCCTTTTGGGCTTCAAATCTAGAAAAATGTCCAGAGCTCTCCAGTTACGCCTTGAATATTTTGTCATGTCCAGCTGCCAGCGTTGTCTCTGAACGTGTCTTCAGTGCTGCTGGGTGTGTGCTGACAGATAAGCGCACGCGTCTGTCCAGTGACAATGTGAACAGACTGACGTTCATCAAAATGAACAAGTCATGGATCCACAAGGAATTTACTACCCCTGTGTCATCTTGGGGAGAGTAAATGCTTGTGGATTTGGAATGTGCTTGATGCAAATCAAAACATCCTGTTTGCAACTAGGGCACAAGTGCTGCCACTGAATGGGTGGGTGTGTGTGGGGCACAATTTTTGGAAAAAAGGGAGGCTCCGCTTGGAGTAACCCTTGCTTGCTGTGTTTTTTAAAAATGATACAAGATGAACAGATCTGAAGGCAAGATGAAGGCAACATCATGTCTCCGCCTGCACTTTCCTCACAAACCTGCATTTTTCCAGGGACACCCTACTCAACACCGTCTACAGACAGAAGCCAGATCTCTGTCCCTCAGATGTGGACAAATAAAAGGCCATTTCCTGCGACCCTTGACAAAGCTAAGAGGTTGACTTTATCCCTCTGTAAGCTCTTGGCTACGGAAATGCTGCCTTTCCGCATGGTGGACACACAGGATTTTAGAGACCTTATGTCTGTCACTGTGCCCCAGTACCAGATGCCCAGTCGCCACTACTTCTCTAAGAAAGGTGTGCCTGCGCTACACCAGCATGTCGCACACAACATCACCGCTTCCTTGAGAAACTCTGTGTGTGAACAGGTGCATTTCACCACCGATACTTGGACCAGTAAGCATGGATAGGGACGTTACATGTCGCTGACTGGGCACTGGCAAACTATGGTGAGAGATGGAGAAGGGTCTGCTGTACAAGTCTTGCCGTCCCCACGAGTTGTTTCAATCCTTGTTCTGTATGTAGAAGTTAATACACTGCTTCTGCCTCTTCAACCTCGTGTGGGTCCTCCACCTTGGCGCAAACCCTGTGTGGTCAGGCCACCCTTCCAAGCAACTGCGCACAAGAACTACCACACACCTCCTTACTATGCTGGCAGCAGAGCTCAATGCCATCAGGCGGTCAAAGTTTTACTTTGAAATGTATGGGAAATGTGAGTCACACCGCTATTCCAGAGAATAGGAGTCAGGCAGGGTCAAAACATTAATTGAGGAACAGGAACAGAATGGGACGGCCAGGGCTTAATCAGAAAACAAGCAGAGGTGAAATGCGGATCGGCCAACAAGGTACATAAACAGCAAGCAGGAAAAGTAGTCAGGTAACAAGCACACAAAATCATAAAACTGAACTGGGGGTAAAATTAACCAGAGGTTCATAGCTATGTCTGGCAGTGGTCTGCAGACAGGATGGGCATAAAAAAGGGTGTGGTGTCTTCACATTGGTTGTAGCTGAATGATGGTATTTCATCTGTGAGATACCCACCAGCTACATTCAGCCAGAGATTCTGCATCTGTCAAGGTAATGCAGCCCAGTGGGTGAGCATAACCTGCGTCCACCTGCGCCGCTGGCATCGACTCCTCTCCCATCATCAGCACTATGCATGAAAGGAACACGTTGTCACCTGGCGACTGGAGTACAAATTGACGGAGCGGACTCCGTTGGTGACTTAACAGCCGTGTGCGGCAATGATGCAAACCTGGCTGTGGGCCATCCTCAGGGCAATGTGACACACGTGCCTTGTATGGCTCACGTGTTGAATCTGATTCTCCAGCAATTTTTAAAACACCATCACGGCCTACATGGCCTTGTGCAGTGTGCACGCTCGCTATGTGCTCACTTCCATCGTGCGCACACAGCAGCTCAACAACTTTCATCACTCCGGAAGTCTTAGGGTCTGGCAGTTAAACGCCGGAAATGCGATGTTCCGACACGCAGGAATTGGAATCTGCACATGTTGCAGCGTGTGTGGCAGCACCGCAGAGCCCTGCTGAAATACAGTATGACATATAGCCTGGGATAACTTGATCAAGAGGTGGTGCAGATCACGCTGCTGGAGTGGTGTCAGATCAAGGACCTATGCACCCTGCTACACAGTTCACAAATGTCGACGAAGATGTTTAGCACTGGCAATGTCATTCTCAGCGTGACAATTCTGGTCATCTACATGATGGAGCACACTGTAATTATTATTCGGAGTCAGGTGTTGGGACAAGAGGAAGGGGAGGAAGTACAGAAGGAGTCATATGCGGAAGGGATAACAAGATCTACGAGGTCCAGATGGTCAGCGGCACCTATGCGGCAGTCATGGTGAGGGAGAGGGATTAACAAGGGCGCATAGTATCAGCAAAAAGTGTTGATGAAAGTGCAGGAGCCCATGAAGAAATGGAGGACGAACTGGCGATGGGCATGGAAGACTCAGCAGATGAGTGAGAGCTTGCTCACATTTCGGTTGTGCGAGGTTGTGGGTAGAGGGCAGAGGAAGGATGCACGATTCTCACCTCTCTGCCACCAACACACCAAGGACTTGGTCCTCCTGGATGCACAAGACACATGAGCGCCTTCTTGCTGCACTACCTACATAACCCTCGGATTGTATGAATTTGAAGTAATCCTGAATACTGGGTTGCCACACTGTTAGATCCCCGATACAAGACAAAATTTGGCGAACTAATTCCTGCCATAGAAATAGACGCACGTATACAGGAGTATCTGCAGAATGTGGTACGCAATCTTAGATCTACTTTTCCACTAAACACCAGTGCTGCACAGAGTGAATCTCAACGCTTTGTCATGGATAGGAGGAAATGGTCTTTTACTTGTCCACATCGGAGGGACCGAGGGATGGCTGCTGTGCTGAGATGGCGTTGAGTACGGTGTCCCTGCACAGTTGCACTTTTGGTCATATCCCAAAATGAGTTGAAAAAGGACAGATGCTGTTGGAAAGGGGAACAGGTGTGTTGGAAAGGGGAAAAAAGTTTTGGTCCGTGGATTTGGTGGTTAAGCAACTGTAACATTTGCTGAAGAAACAACATCTGTTACAGTGGGACTGGCAGATTTGGATAAAGTGGTATATAATCTGTGACCGCTATATAACGAAAATTAATAAGAAAAGAAAGAGAAAGGTATATATCCCCATCAGCAGTCAGTGTCCACCGTGCTCCCAGTTGGAAAAGGAGAGGTTGGCAACTTGAAGTTTTGGTGGAGGATACAGAGCTGTGTGGCTATGAAACTAATAGTAGCCTGAACCGAGTTAGACGCCATTCGGATCTGGAGACTGTGAGCCCTGTTAGCGACACAGGGTCCACATGCCCACCCAGCCCAGGAACTCCCTGTTAACAACACAGGGGCCATTGAGTACGCTGACCGTGTGCGTAGGGGCCACACCTGTGGACAGCAGGCGCATCAGCAGCAGCAGGCCTGTTAATGCCACTGGGCTGCACAAGCAGGACTGTTAGGACAGGAGCTGGTCTTAACCGTTCTGCGTTACCAACTGTGGTGGTGGCCTGCATCCACCACCCTATCCCTGCCTACCTCTGGCCTAAAGCCGCAATGGGTTCAACACATGGAGGTGTGCTCTTTCGGAGCATAATAGAAGACTGCGCACCTCCTTGTTGGCTCCAGCCCCTTTTATAACCTGGGTCCGCCCCAAACCAGGGTGAACCACAATGCACCTCCTGGAGACAAAAGTAGAGTGACACGTTATGAGTGGCATAACTAGCGTCCTATTTGGAAACGCAACTTCAATGATGACCTCATGGCTGCCATGACCCAAACACCTCACCAGTCATCGTCTGACCATCAATAATGCGGTGACAAGTCATAGGTGTGGGCCTCTGCAAGCCATTTGGGAGGACACCTGATGCCCTGTGGTCTATATGGGACCCCCACATCAGTGCCAGGGCCAAAGAGTTCATTACCGGACCTAGTCTCTGATGCAGGAAGTGCCTGAGCATGCTCAGTAGCATGAAATACAGTCTCTGAAAAAAGACTATCAGCTTTAGCATGGTGTCTAGGCACAAAACAGGACTTAGACCCGGCACGGAATGCAAGCACCTGTGCAAAGAGGCTTTTCACACTTAGTGTGGGAGCATGCGCTGTATCCCGAAAAGAAGACTTAGCGTCAGGAATAACACAGTCAGGCTGAGCATACTCACTACGCGAAACACTGTAATTATGCTGCAGCTGGGGTACATCGGCACACGCATGCGCACTAGCTGCCTCTCCACACTTAGACGTGGAGGGGAAATTTGTCTTGGAGATGCTGTCTATGAACAGAAGGAAAAGCTAAAGGAACTTTAGCCTGACTTTCTATCCCTCCGAATTATGAAATGCAGCAATGAATTCCATGAGTTTGCTATAACATTAGCGTAGCAAAATGTGCATGAGGGTGTGATGTAGAGGTGCTAGAAATAGCTTGTCACCAGTGGGGCACTAATGGAATACAACAGCCAGTTCTATGATGCCACTAAATGGCAGTATTTTGTGCTATCATTATAGCTTATTAAAAACAGAGCAGGAGGTTGTCATGCAGAGGTGCTTCACATAGATTTGCAGTAGTGTGAATAGACAAAAGTACAATAGCCACGTTTAGGATACATCTAGGTACACTGAGTGTTTGCTAGTATAATGGCTGAGTTTAAAAAAGTTTGAGTGTGCAATGCAGGCAGACGTGCTGCAAATATCGTTCCAATACTGTGAATAGACAAAAGTACAATAGCCACGTTTAGGATACAACTAGGTACAGTGAGTGTTTGCTAGTATAATGGCTGCGTTTAAAAAAGTTTGAGTGTGCAATGCAGGCAGACGTGCTGCAAATATCGTTCCAATACTGTGAATAGACAAAAGTACAAAAGCCACGTTTAGGATACAACTAGGTACAGTGAGTGTTTGCTAGTATAATGGCTGAGTTTAAAAAAGTTTGAGTGTGCAATGCAGGCAGACGTGCTGCAAATAACGTTCCAATACTGTGAATTGACAAAAGTACAATAGCCACGTTTAGGATACAACTAGGTACACTGAGTGTTTGCTAGTATAATGGCTGAGTTTAAAAAAGTTAGAGTGTGCAATGCAGGCAGACGTGCTGCAAATAACGTTCCAATACTTTGAATAGACAAAAGTACAATAGCCACGTTTAGGATACAACTAGGTACAGTGAGTGTTTGCTAGTATAATGGCTTAGTTTAAAAAAGTTTGAGTGTGCAATGCAGGCAGATGTGCTGCAAATATCGTTCCAATACTGTGAATAGACAAAAGTACAAAAGCCACGTTTAGGATACAACTAGGTACAGTGAGTGTTTGCTAGTATAATGGCTGAGTTTAAAAAAGTTTGAGTGTGCAATGCAGGCAGACGTGCTGCAAATAACGTTCCAATACTGTGAATAGACAAAAGTACAATAGCCACGTTTAGGATACAACTAGGTACACTGAGTGTTTGCTAGTATAATGGCTGAGTTTAAAAAAGTTTGAGTGTGCAATGCAGGCAGACATGCTGCAAATATGTTTACAATAGTGTGAATAGACAAAAGTACAATAGCCACGTTTAGGATGCCACTAGGTACACTGAGTGTTTGCTAGTATAATGGCTGAGTTTAAAAATGTTTGAGTGTGCAATGCAGGCAGACGTGCTCTGCAAATGTCTTTGCACTAGTGGGACTATAGCAAAGTCCAATAGCCACGTTTAGGATGCCACTAGGTACACTGAGTGTTTGCTAGTAAAATTGCTTAGTTTAAAAAAGTTTGAGTGTGCAATGCAGGCAGACGTGCTCTGCAAATGTCTTTGCACTAGTGGGACTATAGCAAAGTCCAATAGCCACGTTTAGGATGCCACTAGGTACACTGAGTGTTTGCTAGTAAAATTGCTTAGTTTAAAAAAGTTGGAGTGTGCAATGCAGGCAGACGTGCTCTGCAAATGTCTTTGCACTAGTGGGACTATAGCAAAGTCCAATAGCCACGTTTAGGATGCCACTAGGTACACTGAGTGTTTGCTAGTAAAATTGCTTAGTTTAAAAAAGTTTGAGTGTGCAATGCAGGCAGACGTGCTCTGCAAATGTCTTTGCACTAGTGGGACTATAGCAAAGTCCAATAGCCACGTTTAGGATGCCACTAGGTACACTGAGTGTTTGCTAGTATAATGGCTTAGTTTAAAAAAGTTGGAGTGTGCAATGCAGGCAGACGTGCTCTGCAAATGTCTTTGCACTAGTGGGACTATAGCAAAGTCCTATAGTCACAGATAGGATGCCACTAGGTACACTGAGTGCTTGCTAGTAAAATTGCTTAGTTTAAAAAAGTTTGAGTGTGCAATGCAGGCAGACGTGCTCTGCAAATGTCTTTGCACTAGTGGGACTATAGCAAAGTCCTATAGCCACAGATAGGATGCCACTAGGTACACTGAGTGTTTGCTAGTATAATGGCTTAGTTATAATGAGTTGGAGTGTGCAGAGGACAAGAGGGTACAGTGGCAGGATTGTGGGGCTCTGGGTAGAGGAATGGAAGCCTGCCTTTCTATTCCCTCCTAATGGTGAAATGCAGGGAGGAAATCCCTGACCTTGGCTACACAGACGCTGTTGCTGTTTGCAGGACCTGTCACCTATGGCTCTCTGACCCTGCCGGTTTGAGCCCTTAAAAGGACTGCTATAAAGTGCTCTCCCTAAGCTGTCTAACGCTGTGTATGCAGCGCATACAGCTGTATCGGCTATAGGACTCAGGAGGACGGAGCTGCGACAGTGATGTCTGACACCAAAGACGCAGAAGGCAGATAATGGCGTCCTGGAAGAAAATGTCCGGTTTTATAATGCAGGGACATGTGACATGGACATCCTATCACACATGCCGTTGCTTCTCTGGCTCAAAGTCCACTTAGCTGTGTGTGTGTCTGGGATTGGCTGACATGCTGGCCCGCCCCACAAGACGCGTGCGCTTAGGGAAGGAAGACAAGAAAAAAAAAAAAAAATGGCGATCGCCATTATAGAAACAGCAGTGATCTGAAGGCGCTGTTCACGCACACTATACACTGAAATGTGATAATAGTGTGATTCACAGAGTGACTTACACTATTACAGCAGAAACCAAGCTATGATTTAGCTTGTTTTTTGCTGCTAGAACCGTTCTCGAACGTTTCTAGAACTATCGAGCTTTTGCAAAAAGCTCGAGTTCTAGTTCGATCTAGAACAGGCCCCAAAATCACTCGAGCCTAGAACTGGAGAACCACGAACCACGAACCGCGCTCAACTCTACTCATCTCCACCACACAGGACAAGTTTGCATCTGTTATAGTTTTGGAGAAAATTGTGGTCATTTCATTTTTGCGCGAATGTGTTCAGATTGATTTTATATTGCATTTGGCATATGGTGACGATTATCTCGAGAGTGCAAAGTAGCCAAATGAAACTTTTACTGGATTTCCACTTACTTTACCAAATCTCATCTCCACCACACAGGACAAGTTTGCATCTGTTATAGTTTTGGAGAAAATTGTGGTCATTTCATTTATGCGCGAATGTGTTCAGATTGCTTTTATATTGCATTTGGCACAAGGTGACGATTATCTCGAGAGTGCAAAGTAGCCAAATGAAACTTTTACTGGATTTCCACTTACTTTATCAAATCTCATCTCCACCACACAGGACAAGTTTGCATCTGTTATAGTTTTGGAGAAAATTGTGGTCATTTCATTTTTGCGCGAATGTGTTCAGATTGATTTTATATTGCATTTGGCATATGGTGACGATTATCTCGAGAGTGCAAAGTAGCCAAATGAAACTTTTACTGGATTTCCACTTACTTTATCAAATCTCATCTCCACCACACAGGACAAGTTTGCATCTGTTATAGTTTTGGAGAAAATTGTGGTCATTTCATTTATGCGCGAATGTGTTCAGATTGCTTTTATATTGCATTTGGCACAAGGTGACGATTATCTCGAGAGTGCAAAGTAGCCAAATGAAACTTTTACTGCATTTCCACTTACTTTATCCAATCTCATCTCCACCACACAGGACAAGTTTGCATCTGTTATAGTTTTGGAGAAAATTGTGGTCATTTCATTTTTGCGCGAATGTGTTCAGATTGATTTTATATTGCATTTGGCATATGGTGACGATTATCTCGAGAGTGCAAAGTAGCCAAATGAAACTTTTACTGGATTTCCACTTACTTTACCAAATCTCATCTCCACCACACAGGACAAGTTTGCATCTGTTATAGTTTTGGAGAAAATTGTGGTCATTTCATTTATGCGCGAATGTGTTCAGATTGCTTTTATATTGCATTTGGCACAAGGTGACGATTATCTCGAGAGTGCAAAGTAGCCAAATGAAACTTTTACTGGATTTCCACTTACTTTATCAAATCTCATCTCCACCACACAGGACAAGTTTGCATCTGTTATAGTTTTGGAGAAAATTGTGGTCATTTCATTTTTGCGCGAATGTGTTCAGATTGATTTTATATTGCATTTGGCATATGGTGACGATTATCTCGAGAGTGCAAAGTAGCCAAATGAAACTTTTACTGGATTTCCACTTACTTTATCAAATCTCATCTCCACCACACAGGACAAGTTTGCATCTGTTATAGTTTTGGAGAAAATTGTGGTCATTTCATTTATGCGCGAATGTGTTCAGATTGCTTTTATATTGCATTTGGCACAAGGTGACGATTATCTCGAGAGTGCAAAGTAGCCAAATGAAACTTTTACTGCATTTCCACTTACTTTATCCAATCTCATCTCCACCACACAGGACAAGTTTGCATCTGTTATAGTTTTGGAGAAAATTGTGGTCATTTCATTTTTGCGCGAATGTGTTCAGATTGATTTTATATTGCATTTGGCATATGGTGACGATTATCTCGAGAGTGCAAAGTAGCCAAATGAAACTTTTACTGGATTTCCACTTACTTTACCAAATCTCATCTCCACCACACAGGACAAGTTTGCATCTGTTATAGTTTTGGAGAAAATTGTGGTCATTTCATTTATGCGCGAATGTGTTCAGATTGCTTTTATATTGCATTTGGCACAAGGTGACGATTATCTCGAGAGTGCAAAGTAGCCAAATGAAACTTTTACTAGATTTCCACTTACTTTATCAAATCTCATCTCCACCACACAGGACAAGTTTGCATCTGTTATAGTTTTGGAGAAAATCGTGGTCATTTAATTTTTGCGCGAATGTGTTCAGATTGATTTTATATTGTATTTGGCACATGGTGACGATTATCTCGAGAGTGCAAAGTAGCCAAATGAAACTTTTACTGGATTTCCACTTACTTTATAAAATCTCATCTCCACCACACAGCACAAGTTGGCATCTGTTATAGTTTTGGAGAAAATTGTGGTCATTTCATTTATGCGCGAATGTGTTCAGATTGCTTTTATATTGCATTTGGCACATGGTGACGATTATCTCGAGAGTGCAAAGTAGCCAAATGAAACTTTTACTGGATTTCCACTTACTTTATCAAATCTCATCTCCACCACACAGGACAAGTTTGCATCTGTTATAGTTTTGGAGAAAATTGTGGTCATTTCATTTTTGCGCGAATGTGTTCAGATTGATTTTATATTGTATTTGGCACATGGTGACGATTATCTCGAGAGTGCAAAGTAGCCAAATGAAACTTTTACTGGATTTCCACCTACATTATCAAATCTCATCTCCACCACACAGGACAAGTTTGCATCTGTTATAGTTTTGGAGAAAATTGTGGTCATTTCATTTATGCGCGAATGTGTTCAGATTGCTTTTATATTGCATTTGGCAGATGGTGACGATTATCTCGAGAGTGCAAAGTAGCCAAATGAAACTTTTACTGGATTTCCACTTACTTTATCCAATCTCATCTCCACCACACAGGACAAGTTTGCATCTGTTATAGTTTTGGAGAAAATTGTGGTCATTTCATTTTTGCGCGAATGTGTTCAGATTGATTTTATATTGCATTTGGCATATGGTGACGATTATCTCGAGAGTGCAAATTAGCCAAATGAAACTTTTACTGGATTTCCACTTACTTTATCAAATCTCATCTCCACCACACAGGACAAGTTTGCATCTGTTATAGTTTTGGAGAAAATTGTGGTCATTTCATTTATGCGCGAATGTGTTCAGATTGCTTTTATATTGCATTTGGCACATGGTGACGATTATCTCGAGAGTGCAAAGTAGCCAAATGAAACTTTTACTGCATTTCCACTTACTTTATCAAATCTCATCTCCACCACACAGGACAAGTTTGCATCTGTTATAGTTTTGGAGAAAATTGTGGTCATTTCATTTATGCGCGAATGTGTTCAGATTGCTTTTATATTGCATTTGGCACATGGTGACGATTATCTCGAGAGTGCAAACTAGCCAAATGAAACTTTTACTGGATTTCCACTTACTTTATCAAATCTCATCTCCACCACACAGGACAAGTTTGCATCTGTTATAGTTTTGGAGAAAATTGTGGTCATTTAATTTTTGCGCGAATGTGTTCAGATTGATTTTATATTGTATTTGGCACATGGTGACGATTATCTCAAGAGTGCAAAGTAGCCAAATGAAACTTTTACTGGATTTCCACTTACTTTATAAAATCTCATCTCCACCACACAGCACAAGTTGGCATCTGTTATAGTTTTGGAGAAAATTGTGGTCATTTCATTTATGCGCGAATGTGTTCAGATTGCTTTTATATTGCATTTGGCACATGGTGACGATTATCTCGAGAGTGCAAAGTAGCCAAATGAAACTTTTACTGGATTTCCACTTACTTTATAAAATCTCATCTCCACCACACAGCACAAGTTGGCATCTGTTATAGTTTTGGAGAAAATTGTGGTCATTTCATTTATGCGCGAATGTGTTCAGATTGCTTTTATATTGCATTTGGCACATGGTGACGATTATCTCGAGAGTGCAAAGTAGTCAAATGAAACTTTTACTGGATTTCCACTTACTTTATCAAAGCTCATCTCCACCACACAGGACAACTTTGCATCTGTTATAGTTTTGGAGAAAATTGTGGTCATTTAAATTTTGCGCGAATGTGTTCAGATTGATTTTATATTGCATTTGGCACATGGTGACGATTATCTCGAGAGTGCAAAGTAGCCAAATGAAACTTTTACTGGATTTCCACTTACTTTATCAAATCTCATCTCCACCACACAGGACAAGTTTGCATCTGTTATAGTTTTGGAGAAAATTGTGGTCATTTCATTTTTGCGCGAATGTGTTCAGATTGATTTTATATTGCATTTGGCATATGGTGACGATTATCTCGAGAGTGCAAAGTAGCCAAATGAAACTTTTACTGGATTTCCACTTACTTTATCAAATCTCATCTCCACCACACAGGACAAGTTTGCATCTGTTATAGTTTTGGAGAAAATTGTGGTCATTTCATTTTTGCGCGAATGTGTTCAGATTGATTTTATATTGCATTTGGCATATGGTGACGATTATCTCGAGAGTGCAAAGTAGCCAAATGAAACTTTTACTGGATTTCCACTTACTTTAAAAAATCTCATCTCCACCACACAGCACAAGTTGGCATCTGTTATAGTTTTGGAGAAAATTGTGGTCATTTCATTTATGCGCGAATGTGTTCAGATTGCTTTTACATTGCATTTGGCACATGGTGACGATTATCTCGAGAGTGCAAAGTAGCCAAATGAAACTTTTACTGGATTTCCACTTACTTTATAAAATCTCATCTCCACCACACAGGACAAGTTTGCATCTGTTATAGTTTTGGAGAAAATTGTGGTCATTTCATTTATGCGCGAATGTGTTCAGATTGCTTTTATATTGCATTTGGCACATGGTGACGATTATCTCGAGAGTGCAAAGTAGCCAAATGAAACTTTTACTGGATTTCCACTTACTTTATCAAATCTCATCTCCACCACACAGGACATGTTTGCATCTGTTATAGTTTTGGAGAAAATTGTGGGCATTTAATTTTTGCGCGAATGTGTTCAGATTGATTTTTTATTGCATTTGGCACATGGTGATGATTATCTCGAGAGTGCAAAGTAGCCAAATGAAACTTTTACTGGATTTCCACTTACTTTATCAAATCTCATCTCCACCACACAGGACAAGTTTGCATCTGTTATAGTTTTGGAGAAAATTGTGGTCATTTCATTTATGCGCGAATGTGTTCAGATTGCTTTTATATTGCATTTGGCACATGGTGACGATTATCTCGAGAGTGCAAAGTAGCCAAATGAAACTTTTACTGGATTTCCACTTACTTTATCAAATCTCATCTCCACCACACAGGACAAGTTTGCATCTGTTATAGTTTTGGAGAAAATTGGGGTCATTTCATTTATGCGCGAATGTGTTCAGATTGCTTTTATATTGCATTTGACACATAGTGACGATTATCTCGAGAGTGCAAAGTAGCCAAATGAAACTTTTACTGGATTTCCACTTACTTTATCAAATCTCATCTCCACCACACAGGACAAGTTGGCATCTGTTATAGTTTTGGAGAAAACTGTGGTCATTTCATTTATGCGCGAATGTGTTCAGATTGCTTTTATATTGCATTTGGCACATGGTGACGATTATCTCGAGAGTGCAAAGTAGCCAAATGAAACTTTTACTGGATTTCCACTTACTTTATAAAATCTCATCTCCACCACACAGCACAAGTTGGCATCTGTTATAGTTTTGGAGAAAATTGTGGTCATTTCATTTATGCGCGAATGTGTTTAGATTGCTTTTATATTGCATTTGGCACATGGTGATGATTATCTCGAGAGTGCAAAGTAGCCAAATGAAACTTTTACTGGATTTTCACTTACTTTATAAAATCTCATCTCCACCACACAGGACAAGTTTGCATCTGTTATAGTTTTGGAGAAAATTGTGGTCATTTCATTTATGCGCGAATGTGTTCAGATTGCTTTTATATTGCATTTGGCACTTGGTGACGATTATCTCGAGAGTGCAAAGTAGCCAAATGAAACTTTTACTGGATTTCCACTTACTTTATCAAATCTCATCTCCACCACACAGGACAAGTTTGCATCTGTTATAGTTTTGGAGAAAATTGTGGGCATTTAATTTTTGCGCGAATGTGTTCAGATTGATTTTATATTGCATTTGGCACATGGTGACGATTAT
The DNA here is from genome assembly GCF_048569485.1 of Anomaloglossus baeobatrachus. Taxonomy (NCBI): domain Eukaryota; kingdom Metazoa; phylum Chordata; class Amphibia; order Anura; family Aromobatidae; genus Anomaloglossus; species Anomaloglossus baeobatrachus. Next base: position 174,016 of record NW_027443505.1, on the reverse strand, counting down.
CTCGAGAGTGCAAAGTAGCCAAATGAAACTTTTACTGGATTTCCACTTACTTTATCAAATCTCATCTCCACCACACAGGACAAGTTTGCATCTGTTATAGTTTTGGAGAAAATTGTGGTCATTTCATTTTTGCGCGAATGTGTTCAGATTGATTTTATATTGCATTTGGCATATGGTGACGATTATCTCGAGAGTGCAAAGTAGCCAAATGAAACTTTTACTGGATTTCCACTTACTTTATCAAATCTCATCTCCACCACACAGGACAAGTTTGCATCTGTTATAGTTTTGGAGAAAATTGGGGTCATTTCATTTATGCGCGAATGTGTTCAGATTGATTTTATATTGCATTTGGCACATAGTGACGATTATCTCGAGAGTGCAAAGTAGCCAAATGAAACTTTTACTGGATTTCCACTTACTTTATCAAATCTCATCTCCACCACACAGGACAAGTTTGCATCTGTTATAGTTTTGGAGAAAATTGTGGTCATTTCATTTTTGCGCGAATGTGTTCAGATTGCTTTTATATTGCATTTGGCACATGGTGACGATTATCTCGAGAGTGCAAAGTAGCCAAATGAAACTTTTACTGGATTTCCACTTACTTTATCAAATCTCATCTCCACCACACAGGACAAGTTTGCATCTGTTATAGTTTTGGAGAAAATTGTGGTCATTTCATTTTTGCGCGAATGTGTTCAGATTGATTTTATATTGCATTTGGCATATGGTGACGATTATCTCGAGAGTGCAAAGTAGCCAAATGAAACTTTTACTGGATTTCCACTTACTTTATCAAATCTCATCTCCACCACACAGGACAAGTTGGCATCTGTTATAGTTTTGGAGAAAATTGTGGTCATTTCATTTATGCGCGAATGTGTTCAGATTGCTTTTATATTGCATTTGGCACATGGTGACGATTATCTCGAGAGTGCAAAGTAGCCAAATAAAACTTTTACTGGATTTCCACTTACTTTATAAAATCTCATCTCCACCACACAGCACAAGTTGGCATCTGTTATAGTTTTGGAGAAAATTGTGGTCATTTAATTTATGCGCGAATGTGTTCAGATTGCTTTTATATTGCATTTGGCACATGGTGACGATTATCTCGAGAGTGCAAAGTAGCCAAATGAAATTTTTACTGGATTTCCACTTACTTTATAAAATCTCATCTCCACCACACAGGACAAGTTTGCATCTGTTATAGTTTTGGAGAAAATTGTGGTCATTTCATTTATGCGCGAATGTGTTCAGATTGCTTTTATATTGCATTTGGCACATGGTGACGATTATCTCGAGAGTGCAAAGTAGCCAAATGAAACTTTTACTGGATTTCCACTTACTTTATCAAATCTCATCTCCACCACACAGGACAACTTTGCATCTGTTATAGTTTTGGAGAAAATTGTGGTCATTTCATTTATGCGCGAATGTGTTCAGATTGCTTTTACATTGCATTTGGCACATGGTGACGATTATCTCGAGAGTGCAAAGTAGCCAAATGAAACTTTTACTGGATTTCCACTTACTTTATAAAATCTCATCTCCACCACACAGGACAAGTTTGCATCTGTTATAGTTTTGGAGAAAATTGTGGTCATTTCATTTATGCGCGAATGTGTTCAGATTGCTTTTATATTGCATTTGGCACATGGTGACGATTATCTCGAGAGTGCAAAGTAGCCAAATGAAACTTTTACTGGATTTCCACTTACTTTATCAAATCTCATCTCCACCACACAGGACATGTTTGCATCTGTTATAGTTTTGGAGAAAATTGTGGGCATTTAATTTTTGCGCGAATGTGTTCAGATTGATTTTTTATTGCATTTGGCACATGGTGATGATTATCTCGAGAGTGCAAAGTAGCCAAATGAAACTTTTACTGGATTTCCACTTACTTTATCAAATCTCATCTCCACCACACAGGACAAGTTTGCATCTGTTATAGTTTTGGAGAAAATTGTGGTCATTTCATTTATGCGCGAATGTGTTCAGATTGCTTTTATATTGCATTTGGCACATGGTGACGATTATCTCGAGAGTGCAAAGTAGCCAAATGAAACTTTTACTGGATTTCCACTTACTTTATCAAATCTCATCTCCACCACACAGGACAAGTTTGCATCTGTTATAGTTTTGGAGAAAATTGGGGTCATTTCATTTATGCGCGAATGTGTTCAGATTGCTTTTATATTGCATTTGACACATAGTGACGATTATCTCGAGAGTGCAAAGTAGCCAAATGAAACTTTTACTGGATTTCCACTTACTTTATCAAATCTCATCTCCACCACACAGGACAAGTTGGCATCTGTTATAGTTTTGGAGAAAACTGTGGTCATTTCATTTATGCGCGAATGTGTTCAGATTGCTTTTATATTGCATTTGGCACATGGTGACGATTATCTCGAGAGTGCAAAGTAGCCAAATGAAACTTTTACTGGATTTCCACTTACTTTATAAAATCTCATCTCCACCACACAGCACAAGTTGGCATCTGTTATAGTTTTGGAGAAAATTGTGGTCATTTCATTTATGCGCGAATGTGTTTAGATTGCTTTTATATTGCATTTGGCACATGGTGATGATTATCTCGAGAGTGCAAAGTAGCCAAATGAAACTTTTACTGGATTTTCACTTACTTTATAAAATCTCATCTTCACCACACAGGACAAGTTTGCATCTGTTATAGTTTTGGAGAAAATTGTGGTCATTTCATTTATGCGCGAATGTGTTCAGATTGCTTTTATATTGCATTTGGCACTTGGTGACGATTATCTCGAGAGTGCAAAGTAGCCAAATGAAACTTTTACTGGATTTCCACTTACTTTATCAAATCTCATCTCCACCACACAGGACAAGTTTGCATCTGTTATAGTTTTGGAGAAAATTGTGGGCATTTAATTTTTGCGCGAATGTGTTCAGATTGATTTTATATTGCATTTGGCACATGGTGACGATTATCTCGAGAGTGCAAAGTAGCCAAATGAAACTTTTACTGGATTTCCACTTACTTTATCAAATCTCATCTCCACCACACAGGACAAGTTTGCATCTGTTATAGTTTTGGAGAAAATTGTGGTCATTTCATTTTTGCGCGAATGTGTTCAGATTGATTTTATATTGCATTTGGCATATGGTGACGATTATCTCGAGAGTGCAAAGTAGCCAAATGAAACTTTTACTGGATTTCCACTTACTTTATCAAATCTCATCTCCACCACACAGGACAAGTTTGCATCTGTTATAGTTTTGGAGAAAATTGGGGTCATTTCATTTATGCGCGAATGTGTTCAGATTGATTTTATATTGCATTTGGCACATAGTGACGATTATCTCGAGAGTGCAAAGTAGCCAAATGAAACTTTTACTGGATTTCCACTTACTTTATCAAATCTCATCTCCACCACACAGGACAAGTTTGCATCTGTTATAGTTTTGGAGAAAATTGTGGTCATTTCATTTTTGCGCGAATGTGTTCAGATTGCTTTTATATTGCATTTGGCACATGGTGACGATTATCTCGAGAGTGCAAAGTAGCCAAATGAAACTTTTACTGGATTTCCACTTACTTTATCAAATCTCATCTCCACCACACAGGACAAGTTTGCATCTGTTATAGTTTTGGAGAAAATTGTGGTCATTTCATTTTTGCGCGAATGTGTTCAGATTGATTTTATATTGCATTTGGCATATGGTGACGATTATCTCGAGAGTGCAAAGTAGCCAAATGAAACTTTTACTGGATTTCCACTTACTTTATCAAATCTCATCTCCACCACACAGGACAAGTTGGCATCTGTTATAGTTTTGGAGAAAATTGTGGTCATTTCATTTATGCGCGAATGTGTTCAGATTGCTTTTATATTGCATTTGGCACATGGTGACGATTATCTCGAGAGTGCAAAGTAGCCAAATAAAACTTTTACTGGATTTCCACTTACTTTATAAAATCTCATCTCCACCACACAGCACAAGTTGGCATCTGTTATAGTTTTGGAGAAAATTGTGGTCATTTAATTTATGCGCGAATGTGTTCAGATTGCTTTTATATTGCATTTGGCACATGGTGACGATTATCTCGAGAGTGCAAAGTAGCCAAATGAAACTTTTACTGGATTTCCACTTACTTTATAAAATCTCATCTCCACCACACAGGACAAGTTTGCATCTGTTATAGTTTTGGAGAAAATTGTGGTCATTTCATTTATGCGCGAATGTGTTCAGATTGCTTTTATATTGCATTTGGCACATGGTGACGATTATCTCGAGAGTGCAAAGTAGCCAAATGAAACTTTTACTGGATTTCCACTTACTTTATCAAATCTCATCTCCACCACACAGGACAACTTTGCATCTGTTATAGTTTTGGAGAAAATTGTGGTCATTTAATTTTTGCGCGAATGTGTTCAGATTGATTTTATATTGCATTTGGCACATGGTGACGATTATCTCGAGAGTGCAAAGTAGCCAAATGAAACTTTTACTGGATTTCCACTTACTTTATCAAATCTCATCTCCACCACACAGGACAAGTTTGCATCTGTTATAGTTTTGGAGAAAATTGTGGTCTTTTCATTTTTGCGCGAATGTGTTCAGATTGATTTGATATTGCATTTGGCATATGGTGACGATTATCTCGAGAGTGCAACGTAGCCAAATGAAACTTTTACTGGATTTCCACTTACTTTATCAAATCTCATCTCCACCACACAGGACAAGTTTGCATCTGTTATAGTTTTGGAGAAAATTGTGGTCATTTCATTTATGCGCAAATGTGTTCAGATTGCTTTTATATTGCATTTGGCAAATAGTGACGATTTTCTCGAGAGTGCAAAGTAGCCAAATGAAACTTTTACTGGATTTCCACTTACTTTATCAAATCTCATCTACACCACACAGGACAAGTTGGCATCTGTTATAGTTTTGGAGAAAATTGTGGTCATTTCATTTATGCGCGAATGTGTTCAGATTGCTTTTATATTGCATTTGGCACATGGTGACGATTATCTCGAGAGTGCAAAGTAGCCAAATGAAACTTTTACTGGATTTCCACGTACTTTATAAAATCTCATCTCCACCACACAGGACAAGTTTGCATCTGTTATAGTTTTGGAGAAAATTGTGGTCATTTCGTTTATGCGCAAATGTGTTCAGATTGCTTTTATATTGCATTTGGCATATGGTGACGATTATCTCGAGAGTGCAAAGTAGCCAAATGAAACTTTTACTGGATTTCCACTTACTTTATCAAATCTCATCTCCACCACACAGGACAAGTTTGCATCTGTTATAGTTTTGGAGAAAATTGTGGTAATTTCATTTTTATTTTCAAATAATCAAAAATGAAATGACCACAATTTTCTCCAAAACTATATTAGATGCAAACTTGTCCTGTGTGGTGGAGATGAGATTTGATAAAGTAAGTGGAAATCCAGTAAAAGTTTCATTTGGTTACTTTGCACTCTCGAGATAATCGTCACCATATGCCAAATGCAATATAAAATCAATCTGAACACATTCGCGCAAAAATGAAATGACCACAATTTTCTCAAAAACTATAACAGATGCAAAGTTGTCCTGTGTGGTGGAGATGAGCTTTGATAAAGTAAGTGGAAATCCAGTAAAAGTTTCATTTGGCTACTTTGCACTCTCGAGATAATCGTCACCATGTGCCAAATGCAATATAAAAGCAATCTGAACACATTCGCGCATAAATGAAATGACCACAATTTTCTCCAAAACTATAACAGATGCAAACTTGTCCTGTGTGGTGGAGATGAGATTTTATAAAGTAAGTGGAAATCCAGTAAAAGTTTCATTTGGCTACTTTGCACTCTCGAGATAATCGTCACCATGTGCCAAATGCAATATAAAAGCAATCTGAACACATTCGCGCATAAATGAAATGACCACAATTTTCTCCAAAACTATAACAGATGCAAACTTGTCCTGTGTGGTGGAGATGAGATTTGATAAAGTAAGTGGAAATCCAGTAAAAGTTTCATTTGGCTACTTTGCACTCTCGAGATAATCGTCACCATGTGCCAAATGCAATATAAAATCAATCTGAACACATTCGCGCAAAAATTAAATGACCACAATTTTCTCCAAAACTATAACAGATGCAAAGTTGTCCTGTGTGGTGGAGATGAGATTTGATAAAGTAAGTGGAAATCCAGTAAAAGTTTCATTTGGCTACTTTGCACTCTCGAGATAATCGTCACCATGTGCCAAATGCAATATAAAAGCAATCTGAACACATTCGCGCATAAATGAAATGACCACATTTTTCTCCAAAACTATAACAGATGCAAACTTGTCCTGTGTGGTGGAGATGAGATTTTATAAAGTAAGTGGAAATCCAGTAAAAGTTTCATTTGGCTACTTTGCACTCTCGAGATAATCGTCACCATGTGCCAAATGCAATATAAAAGCAATCTGAACACATTCGCGCATAAATGAAATGACCACAATTTTCTCCAAAACTATAACAGATGCCAACTTGTGCTGTGTGGTGGAGATGAGATTTTATAAAGTAAGTGGAAATCCAGTAAAAGTTTCATTTGGCTACTTTGCACTCTCGAGATAATCGTCACCTGTGCCAAATGCAATATAAAAGCAATCTGAACACATTCGCGCATAAATGAAATGACGACAATTTTCTCCAAAACTATAACAGATGCCAACTTGTCCTGTGTGGTGGAGATGAGATTTGATAAAGTAAGTGGAAATCCAGTAAAAGTTTCATTTGGCTACTTTGCACTCTCGGGATAATCGTCACCATGTGCCAAATACAATATAAAATCAATCTGAACACATTCGCGCAAAAATGAAATGACCACAATTTTCTCCAAAACTATAACAGATGCAAACTTGTCCTGTGTGGTGGAGATGAGATTTGATAAAGTAAGTGGAAATCCAGTAAAAGTTTCATTTGGCTACTTTGCACTCTCGAGATAATCGTCACCATGTGCCAAATGCAATATAAAAGCAATCTGAACACATTCGCGCATAAATGAAATGACCACAATTTTCTCCAAAACTATAACAGATGCAAACTTGTCCTGTGTGGTGGAGATGAGATTTGATAAAGTAAGTGGAAATCCAGTAAAAGTTTCATTTGGCTACTTTGCACTCTCGAGATAATCGTCACCATATGCCAAATGCAATATAAAATCAATCTGAACACATTCGCGCAAAAATAAAATGACCACAATTTTCTCCAAAACTATAACAGATGCAAACTTGTCCTGTGTGGTGGAGATGAGATTTGATAAAGTAAGTGGAAATCCAGTAAAAGTTTCATTTGGCTACTTTGCACTCTCGAGATAATCGTCACCATGTGCCAAATGCAATATAAAAGCAATCTGAACACATTCGCGCAAAAATGAAATGACCACAATTTTCTCCAAAACTATAACAGATGCAAACTTGTCCTGTGTGGTGGAGATGAGATTTTATAAAGTAAGTGGAAATCCAGTAAAAGTTTCATTTGGCTACTTTGCACTCTCGAGATAATCGTCACCATGTGCCAAATGCAATATAAAAGCAATCTGAACACATTCGCGCATAAATGAAATGACCACAATTTTCTCCAAAACTATAACAGATGCAAACTTGTCCTGTGTGGTGGAGATGAGATTTGATAAAGTAAGTGGAAATCCAGTAAAAGTTTCATTTGGCTACTTTGCACTCTCGAGATAATCGTCACCATGTGCCAAATGCAATATAAAATCAATCTGAACACATTCGCGCAAAAATTAAATGACCACAATTTTCTCCAAAACTATAACAGATGCAAAGTTGTCCTGTGTGGTGGAGATGAGATTTGATAAAGTAAGTGGAAATCCAGTAAAAGTTTCATTTGGCTACTTTGCACTCTCGAGATAATCGTCACCATGTGCCAAATGCAATATAAAAGCAATCTGAACACATTCGCGCATAAATGAAATGACCACATTTTTCTCCAAAACTATAACAGATGCAAACTTGTCCTGTGTGGTGGAGATGAGATTTTATAAAGTAAGTGGAAATCCAGTAAAAGTTTCATTTGGCTACTTTGCACTCTCGAGATAATCGTCACCATGTGCCAAATGCAATATAAAAGCAATCTGAACACATTCGCGCATAAATGAAATGACCACAATTTTCTCCAAAACTATAACAGATGCCAACTTGTGCTGTGTGGTGGAGATGAGATTTTATAAAGTAAGTGGAAATCCAGTAAAAGTTTCATTTGGCTACTTTGCACTCTCGAGATAATCGTCACCTGTGCCAAATGCAATATAAAAGCAATCTGAACACATTCGCGCATAAATGAAATGACGACAATTTTCTCCAAAACTATAACAGATGCCAACTTGTCCTGTGTGGTGGAGATGAGATTTGATAAAGTAAGTGGAAATCCAGTAAAAGTTTCATTTGGCTACTTTGCACTCTCGGGATAATCGTCACCATGTGCCAAATACAATATAAAATCAATCTGAACACATTCGCGCAAAAATGAAATGACCACAATTTTCTCCAAAACTATAACAGATGCAAACTTGTCCTGTGTGGTGGAGATGAGATTTGATAAAGTAAGTGGAAATCCAGTAAAAGTTTCATTTGGCTACTTTGCACTCTCGAGATAATCGTCACCATGTGCCAAATGCAATATAAAAGCAATCTGAACACATTCGCGCATAAATGAAATGACCACAATTTTCTCCAAAACTATAACAGATGCAAACTTGTCCTGTGTGGTGGAGATGAGATTTGATAAAGTAAGTGGAAATCCAGTAAAAGTTTCATTTGGCTACTTTGCACTCTCGAGATAATCGTCACCATATGCCAAATGCAATATAAAATCAATCTGAACACATTCGCGCAAAAATAAAATGACCACAATTTTCTCCAAAACTATAACAGATGCAAACTTGTCCTGTGTGGTGGAGATGAGATTTGATAAAGTAAGTGGAAATCCAGTAAAAGTTTCATTTGGCTACTTTGCACTCTCGAGATAATCGTCACCATGTGCCAAATGCAATATAAAAGCAATCTGAACACATTCGCGCAAAAATGAAATGACCACAATTTTCTCCAAAACTATAACAGATGCAAACTTGTCCTGTGTAGTGGAGATGAGATTTGATAAAGTAAGTGGAAATCCAGTAAAAGTTTCATTTGGCTATTTTGCACTCTCGAGATAATCGTCACCATGTGCCAAATGCAATATAAAAGCAATCTGAACACATTTGCGCATAAATGAAATGACCACAATTTTCTCCAAAACTATAACAGATGCAAACTTGTCCTGTGTGGTGGAGATGAGATTTGATAAAGTAAGTGGAAATACAGTAAAAGTTTCATTTGGCTACTTTGCACTCTCGAGATAATCGTCACCATGTGCCAATTGCAATATAAAAGCAATCTGAACACATTCGCGCAAAAATGAAATGACCACAATTTTCTCCAAAACTATAACAGATGCAAACTTGTCCTGTGTGGTGGAGATGAGATTTGATAAAGTAAGTGGAAATCCAGTAAAAGTTTCATTTGGCTACTTTGCACTCTCGAGATAATCGTCACCATGTGCCAAATGCAATATAAAAGCAATCTGAACACATTCGCGCAAAAATGAAATGACCAGAATTTTCTCCAAAACTATAACAGATGCAAACTTGTCCTGTGTGGTGGAGATGAGATTTGATAAAGTAAGTGGAAATCCAGTAAATATTTCATTTGGCTACTTTGCACTCTCGAGATAATCATCACCATGGGCCAAATGCAATATAAAAGCAATCTGAACACATTCGCGTATAAATGAAATGACCACAATTTTCTCCAAAACTATAACAGATGCAAACTTGTCCTGTGTGGTGGAGATGAGATTTGATAAAGTAAGTGGAAATCCAGTAAAAGTTTCATTTGGTTACTTTGCACTCTCGAGATAATCGTCACCATGTGCCAAATGCAATATAAAAGCAATCTGAACACATTCGCGCATAAATGAAATGACCACAATTTTCTCCAAAACTATAACAGATGCAAACTTGTCCTGTGTGGTGGAGATGAGATTTTATAAAGTAAGTGGAAATCCAGTAAAAGTTTCATTTGGCTACTTTGCACTCTCGAGATAATCGTCACCATGTGCCAAATGCAATATAAAAGCAATCTGAACACATTCGCGCATAAATGAAATGACCACAATTTTCTCCAAAACTATAACAGATGCCAACTTGTGCTGTGTGGTGGAGATGAGATTTTATAAAGTAAGTGGAAATCCAGTAAAAGTTTCATTTGGCTACTTTGCACTCTCGAGATAATCGTCACCTGTGCCAAATGCAATATAAAAGCAATCTGAACACATTCGCGCATAAATTAAATGACCACAATTTTCTCCAAAACTATAACAGATGCCAACTTGTCCTGTGTGGTGGAGATGAGATTTGATAAAGTAAGTGGAAATCCAGTAAAAGTTTCATTTGGCTACTTTGCACTCTCGGGATAATCGTCACCATGTGCCAAATACAATATAAAATCAATCTGAACACATTCGCGCAAAAATGAAATGACCACAATTTTCTCCAAAACTATAACAGATGCAAACTTGTCCTGTGTGGTGGAGATGAGATTTGATAAAGTAAGTGGAAATCCAGTAAAAGTTTCATTTGGCTACTTTGCACTCTCGAGATAATCGTCACCATGTGCCAAATGCAATATAAAAGCAATCTGAACACATTCGCGCATAAATGAAATGACCACAATTTTCTCCAAAACTATAACAGATGCAAACTTGTCCTGTGTGGTAGAGATGAGATTTGATAAAGTAAGTGGAAATCCAGTAAAAGTTTCATTTGGCTACTTTGCACTCTCGAGATAATCGTCACCATGTGCCAAATGCAATATAAAAGCAATCTGAACACATTCGCGCAAAAATGAAATGACCACAATTTTCTCCAAAACTATAACAGATGCAAACTTGTCCTGTGTGGTGTAGATGAGATTTGATAAAGTAAGTGGAAATCCAGTAAAAGTTTCATTTGGCTACTTTGCACTCTCGAGATAATCGTCACCATGTGCCAAATGCAATATAAAAGCAATCTGAACACATTCGCGCAAAAATGAAATGACCAGAATTTTCTCCAAAACTATAACAGATGCAAACTTGTCCTGTGTGGTGGAGATGAGATTTGATAAAGTAAGTGGAAATCCAGTAAATGTTTCATTTGGCTACTTTGCACTCTCGAGATAATCATCACCATGGGCCAAATGCAATATAAAAGCAATCTGAACACATTCGCGTATAAATGAAATGACCACAATTTTCTCCAAAACTATAACAGATGCAAACTTGTCCTGTGTGGTGGAGATGAGATTTGATAAAGTAAGTGGAAATCCAGTAAAAGTTTCATTTGGTTACTTTGCACTCTCGAGATAATCGTCACCATATGCCAAATGCAATATAGAATCAATCTGAACACATTCGCGCAAAAATGAAATGACCACAATTTTCTCCAAAACTATAACAGATGGAAACTTGTCCTGTGTGGTGGAGATGAGATTTGATAAAGTAAGTGGAAATCCAGTAAAAGTTTCATTTGGCTACTTTGCACTCTCGAGATAATCGTCACCATATGCCAAATGCAATATAAAATCAATCTGAACACATTCGCGCAAAAATGAAATGACCACAATTTTCTCCAAAACTATAACAGATGCAAACTTGTCCTGTGTGGTGGAGATGAGATTTGATAAAGTAAGTGGAAATCCAGTAAAAGTTTCATTTGGCTACTTGCACTCTCGAGATAATCGTCACCATATGCCAAATGCAATATAAAATCAATCTGAACACATTCGCGCAAAAATGAAATGACCACAATTTTCTCCAAAACTATAACAGATGCAAACTTGTCCTGTGTGGTGGAGATGAGATTTGATAAAGTAAGTGGAACTCCAGTAAAAGTTTCATTTGGCTACTTTGCACTCTCGAGATAATCGTCACCATATGCCAAATGCAATATAAAATCAATCTGAACACATTCGCGCAAAAATGAAATGACCACAATTTTCTCCAAAACTATAACAGATGCAAACTTGTCCTGTGTGGTGGAGATGAGATTTGATAAAGTAAGTGGAAATCCAGTAAAAGTTTCATTTGGCTACTTTGCACTCTCGAGATAATCGTCACCATGTGCCAAATGCAATATAAAAGCAATCTGAACACATTCGCGCATAAATGAAATGACCACAATTTTCTCCAAAACTATAACAGATGCAAACTTGTCCTGTGTGGTGGAGATGAGATTTGATAAAGTTAGTGGAAATCCAGTAAAAGTTTCATTTGGCTACTTTGCACTCTCGAGATAATCGTCACCATATGCCAAATGCAATATAAAATCAATCTGAACACATTCGCGCAAAAATGAAATGACCACAATTTTCTCCAAAACTATAACAGATGCAATCTTGTCCTGTGTGGTGGAGATGAGATTTGATAAAGTAAGTGGAAATCCAGTAAAAGTTTCATTTGGCTACTTTGCACTCTCGAGATAATCGTCACCATATGCCAAATGCAATATAAAATCAATATGAACACATTCGCGCAAAAATGAAATGACCACAATTTTCTCCAAAACTTTAACAGATGCAAACTTGTCCTGTGTGGTGGAGATGAGATTTGATAAAGTAAGTGGAAATCCAGTAAAAGTTTCACTTGGCTACTTTGCACTCTCGAGATAATCGTCACCATGTGCCAAATGCAATATAAAAGCAATCTGAACACATTCTCGCAAAAATGAAATGACCACAATTTTCTCCAAAACTATAACAGATGCAAACTTGTCCTGTGTGGTGGAGATGAGATTTGATAATGTAAGTGGAAATCCAGTAAAAGTTTCATTTGGCTACTTGCACTCTCGAGATAATCGTCACCATATGCCAAATGCAATATAAAAGCAATCTGAACACATTCGCGCAAAAATGAAATGACCACAATTTTCTCCAAAACTATAACAGATGCAAACTTGTCCTGTGTGGTGGAGATGAGATTTGATAAAGTAAGTGGAACTCCAGTAAAAGTTTCATTTGGCTACTTTGCACTCTCGAGATAATCGTCACCATGTGCCAAATGCAATATAAAAGCAATCTGAACACATTCGCGCATAAATGAAATGACCACAATTTTCTCCAAAACTATAACAGATGCAAACTTGTCCTGTGTGGTGGAGATGAGATTTGATAAAGTAAGTGGAAATCCAGTAAAAGTTTCATTTGGCTACTTTGCACTCTCGAGATATTTGTCACCATATGCCAAATGCAATATAAAATCAATCTGAACACATTCGCGCAAAAATGAAATGACCACAATTTTCTCCAAAACTATAACAGATGCAAACTTGTCCTGTGTGGTAAAGATGAGATTTGATAAAGTAAGTGGAAATCCAGTAAAAGTTTCATTTGGCTACTTTGCACTCTCGAGATAATCGTCACCATATGCCAAATGCAATATAAAATCAATCTGAACACATTCGCGCAAAAATGAAATGACCACAATTTTCTCCAAAACTATAACAGATGCAAACTTGTCCTGTGTGGTGGAGATGAGATTTTATAAAGTAAGTGGAAATCCAGTAAAAGTTTCATTTGGCTACTTTGCGCTCTCGAGATAATCGTCACCATATGCCAAATGCAATATAAAATCAATATGAACACATTCGCGCAAAAATGAAATGACCACAATTTTCTCCAAAACTATAACAGATGCAAACTTGTCCTGTGTGGTGGAGATGAGATTTGATAAAGTAAGTGGAAATCCAGTAAAAGTTTCACTTGGCTACTTTGCACTCTCGAGATAATCGTCACCATGTGCCAAATGCAATATAAAAGCAATCTGAACACATTCGCGCAAAAATGAAATGACCACAATTTTCTTCAAAACTATAACAGATGCAAACTTGTCCTGTGTGGTGGAGATGAGATTTGATAAAGTAAGTGGAAATCCAGTACAAGTTTCATTTGGCTACTTGCACTCTCGAGATAATCGTCACCATATGCCAAATGCAATATAAAAGCAATCTGAACACATTCGCGCAAAAATGAAATGACCACAATTTTCTCCAAAACTATAACAGATGCAAACTTGTCCTGTGTGGCGGAGATGAGATTTGATAAAGTAAGTGGAACTCCAGTAAAAGTTTCATTTGGCTACTTTGCACTCTCGAGATATTCGTCACCATATGCCAAATGCAATATAAAATCAATCTGAACACATTCGCGCAAAAATGAAATGACCACAATTTTCTCCAAAACTATAACAGATGCAAACTTGTCCTGTGTGGTAAAGATGAGATTTGATAAAGTAAGTGGAAATCCAGTAAAAGTTTCATTTGGCTACTTTGCACTCTCGAGATAATCGTCACCATATGCCAAATGCAATATAAAATCAATCTGAACACATTCGCGCAAAAATGAAATGACCACAATTTTCTCCAAAACTATAACAGATGCAAACTTGTCCTGTGTGGTGGAGATGAGATTTGATAAAGTAAGTGGAAATCCAGTAAAAGTTTCACTTGGCTACTTTGCACTCTCGAGATAATCGTCACCATGTGCCAAATGCAATATAAAAGCAATCTGAACACATTCGCGCAAAAATGAAATGACCACAATTTTCTCCAAAACTATAACAGATGCAAACTTGTCCTGTGTGGTGGAGATGAGATTTGATAAAGTAAGTGGAAATCCAGTAAAAGTTTCATTTGGCTACTTGCACTCTCGAGATAATCGTCACCATATGCCAAATGCAATATAAAATCAATCTGAACACATTCGCGCAAAAATGAAATGACCACAATTTTCTCCAAAACTATAACAGATGCAAACTTGTCCTGTGTGGTGGAGATGAGATTTGATAAAGTAAGTGGAAATCCAGTAAAAGTTTCATTTGGCTACTTGCACTCTCGAGATAATCGTCACCATATGCCAAATGCAATATAAAAGCAATCTGAACACATTCGCGCAAAAATGAAATGACCACAATTTTCTCCAAAACTATAACAGATGCAAACTTGTCCTGTGTGGCGGAGATGAGATTTGATAAAGTAAGTGGAACTCCAGTAAAAGTTTCATTTGGCTACTTTGCACTCTCGAGATATTCGTCACCATATGCCAAATGCAATATAAAATCAATCTGAACACATTCGCGCAAAAATGAAATGACCACAATTTTCTCCAAAACTATAACAGATGCAAACTTGTCCTGTGTGGTAAAGATGAGATTTGATAAAGTAAGTGGAAATCCAGTAAAAGTTTCATTTGGCTACTTTGCACTCTCGAGATAATCGTCACCATATGCCAAATGCAATATAAAATCAATCTGAACACATTCGCGCAAAAATGAAATGACCACAATTTTCTCCAAAACTATAACAGATGCAAACTTGTCCTGTGTGGTGGAGATGAGATTTGATAAAGTAAGTGGAAATCCAGTAAAAGTTTCACTTGGCTACTTTGCACTCTCGAGATAATCGTCACCATGTGCCAAATGCAATATAAAAGCAATCTGAACACATTCGCGCAAAAATGAAATGACCACAATTTTCTCCAAAACTATAACAGATGCAAACTTGTCCTGTGTGGTGGAGATGAGATTTGATAAAGTAAGTGGAAATCCAGTAAAAGTTTCATTTGGCTACTTGCACTCTCGAGATAATCGTCACCATATGCCAAATGCAATATAAAATCAATCTGAACACATTCGCGCAAAAATGAAATGACCACAATTTTCTCCAAAACTATAACAGATGCAAACTTGTCCTGTGTGGTGGAGATGAGATTTGATAAAGTAAGTGGAACTCCAGTAAAAGTTTCATTTGGCTACTTTGCACTCTCGAGATAATCGTCACCATGTGCCAAATGCAATATAAAAGCAATCTGAACACATTCGCGCATAAATGAAATGACCACAATTTTCTCCAAAACTATAACAGATGCAAACTTGTCCTGTGTGGTGGAGATGAGATTTGATAAAGTAAGTGGAAATACAGTAAAAGTTTCATTTGGCTACTTTGCACTCTCGAGATTATCGTCACCATGTGCCAAATGCAATATAAAAGCAATCTGAACACATTCGCGCATAAATGAAATGACCACAATTTTCTCCAAAACTATAACAGATGCAAACTTGTCCTGTGTGGTGAAGATGAGATTTGATAAAGTAAGTGGAAATCCAGTAAAAGTTTCACTTGGCTACTTTGCACTCTCGAGATAATCGTCACCATGTGCCAAATGCAATATAAAAGCAATCTGAACACATTCGCGCAAAAATGAAATGACCACAATTTTCTCCAAAACTATAACAGATGCAAACTTGTCCTGTGTGGTAAAGATGAGATTTTATAAAGTAAGTGGAAATCCAGTAAAAGTTTCATTTGGCTACTTTGCACTCTCGAGATAATCGTCACCATATGCCAAATGCAATATAAAATCAATCTGAACACATTCGCGCAAAAATGAAATGACCACAATTTTCTCCAAAACTATAACAGATGCAAACTTGTCCTGTGTGGTGGAGATGAGATTTGATAAAGTAAGTGGAAATCCAGTAAAAGTTTCACTTGGCTACTTTGCACTCTCGAGATAATCGTCACCATGTGCCAAATGCAATATAAAAGCAATCTGAACACATTCGCGCAAAAATGAAATGACCACAATTTTCTCCAAAACTATAACAGATGCAAACTTGTCCTGTGTGGTGGAGATGAGATTTGATAAAGTAAGTGGAAATCCAGTAAAAGTTTCATTTGGCTACTTGCACTCTCGAGATAATCGTCACCATATGCCAAATGCAATATAAAATCAATCTGAACACATTCGCGCAAAAATGAAATGACCACAATTTTCTCCAAAACTATAACAGATGCAAACTTGTCCTGTGTGGTGGAGATGAGATTTGATAAAGTAAGTGGAACTCCAGTAAAAGTTTCATTTGGCTACTTTGCACTCTCGAGATAATCGTCACCATGTGCCAAATGCAATATAAAAGCAATCTGAACACATTCGCGCATAAATGAAATGACCACAATTTTCTCCAAAACTATAACAGATGCAAACTTGTCCTGTGTGGTGGAGATGAGATTTGATAAAGTAAGTAAAAATACAGTAAAAGTTTCATTTGGCTACATTGCACTCTCGAGATAATCGTCACCATGTGCCAAATGCAATAAAAAAGCAATCTGAACACATTCGCGCATAAATGAAATGACCACAATTTTCTCCAAAACTATAACAGATGCAAACTTGTCCTGTGTGGTGGAGATGAGATTTGATAAAGTAAGTGGAAATCCAGTAAAAGTTTCATTTGGCTACTTTGCACTCTCGAGATAATCGTCACCATATGCCAAATGCAATATAAAAGCATTCTGAACATATTCGCGCATAAATGAAATGACCACAATTTTCTCCAAAACTATAACAGATGCAAACTTGTCCTGTGTGGTGGAGATGAGATTTGATAAAGTAAGTTGAAATACAGTAAAAGTTTCATTTGGCTACTTTGCACTCTCGAGATTATCGTCACCATGTGCCAAATGCAATATAAAAGCAATCTGAACACATTCGCGCATAAATGAAATGACCACAATTTTCTCCAAAACTATAACAGATGCAAACTTGTCCTGTGTGGTGGAGATGAGATTTGATAAAGTAAGTGGAAATCCAGTAAAAGTTTCACTTGGCTACTTTGCACTCTCCAGATAATCGTCACCATGTGCCAAATGCAATATAAAAGCAATCTGAACACATTCGCGCAAAAATGAAATGACCACAATTTTCTCCAAAACTATAACAGATGCAAACTTGTCCTGTGTGGTGGAGATGAGATTTGATAAAGTAAGTGGAAATCCAGTAAAAGTTTCATTTGGCTACTTGCACTCTCGAGATAATCGTCACCATATGCCAAATGCAATATAAAAGCAATCTGAACACATTCGCGCAAAAATGAAATGACCACAATTTTCTCCAAAACTAAAACAGATGCAAACTTGTCCTGTGTGGTGGAGATGAGATTTGATAAAGTAAGTGGAACTCCAGTAAAAGTTTCATTTGGCTACTTTGAACTCTCGAGATAATCGTCACCATGTGCCAAATGCAATATAAAAGCAATCTGAACACATTCGCGCATAAATGAAATGACCACAATTTTCTCCAAAACTATAACAGATGCAAACTTGTCCTGTGTGGTGGAGATGAGATTTGATAAAGTAAGTGGAAATCCAGTAAAAGTTTCATTTGGCTACTTTGCACTCTCGAGATATTTGTCAACATATGCCAAATGCAATATAAAATCAATCTGAACACATTCGCGCAAAAATGAAATGACCACAATTTTCTCCAAAACTATAACAGATGCAAACTTGTCCTGTGTGGTAAAGATGAGATTTGATAAAGTAAGTGGAAATCCAGTAAAAGTTTCATTTGGCTACTTTGCACTCTCGAGATAATCGTCACTATATGCCAAATGCAATATAAAATCAATCTGAACACATTCGCGCAAAAATGAAATGACCACAATTTTCTCCAAAACTATAACAGATGCAAACTTGTCCTGTGTGGTGGAGATGAGATTTTATAAAGTAAGTGGAAATCCAGTAAAAGTTTCATTTGGCTACTTTGCACTCTCGAGATAATCGTCACCATATGCCAAATGCAATATAAAATCAATATGAACACATTCGCGCAAAAATGAAATGACCACAATTTTCTCCAAAACTATAACAGATGCAAACTTGTCCTGTGTGGTGGAGATGAGATTTGATAAAGTAAGTGGAAATCCAGTAAAAGTTTCACTTGGCTACTTTGCACTCTCGAGATAATCGTCACCATGTGCCAAATGCAATATAAAAGCAATCTGAACACATTCGCGCAAAAATGAAATGACCACAATTTTCTCCAAAACTATAACAGATGCAAACTTGTCCTGTGTGGTGGAGATGAGATTTGATAAAGTAAGTGGAAATCCAGTAAAAGTTTCATTTGGCTACTTGCACTCTCGAGATAATCGTCACCATATGCCAAATGCAATATAAAAGCAATCTGAACACATTCGCGCAAAAATGAAATGACCACAATTTTCTTCAAAACTATAACAGATGCAAACTTGTCCTGTGTGGCGGAGATGAGATTTGATAAAGTAAGTGGAACTCCAGTAAAAGTTTCATTTGGCTACTTTGCACTCTCGAGATATTCGTCACCATATGCCAAATGCAATATAAAATCAATCTGAACACATTCGCGCAAAAATGAAATGACCACAATTTTCTCCAAAACTATAACAGATGCAAACTTGTCCTGTGTGGTAAAGATGAGATTTGATAAAGTAAGTGGAAATCCAGTAAAAGTTTCATTTGGCTACTTTGCACTCTCGAGATAATCGTCACCATATGCCAAATGCAATATAAAATCAATCTGAACACATTCGCGCAAAAATGAAATGACCACAATTTTCTCCAAAACTATAACAGATGCAAACTTGTCCTGTGTGGTGGAGATGAGATTTGATAAAGTAAGTGGAAATCCAGTAAAAGTTTCACTTGGCTACTTTGCACTCTCGAGATAATCGTCACCATGTGCCAAATGCAATATAAAAGCAATCTGAACACATTCGCGCAAAAATGAAATGACCACAATTTTCTCCAAAACTATAACAGATGCAAACTTGTCCTGTGTGGTGGAGATGAGATTTGATAAAGTAAATGGAAATCCAGTAAAAGTTTCATTTGGCTACTTGCACTCTCGAGATAATCGTCACCATATGCCAAATGCAATATAAAATCAATCTGAACACATTCGCGCAAAAATGAAATGACCACAATTTTCTCCAAAACTATAACAGATGCAAACTTGTCCTGTGTGGTGGAGATGAGATTTGATAAAGTAAGTGGAACTCCAGTAAAAGTTTCATTTGGCTACTTTGCACTCTCGAGATAATCGTCACCATGTGCCAAATGCAATATAAAAGCAATCTGAACACATTCGCGCATAAATGAAATGACCACAATTTTCTCCAAAACTATAACAGATGCAAACTTGTCCTGTGTGGTGGAGATGAGATTTGATAACGTAAGTAAAAATACAGTAAAAGTTTCATTTGGCTACATTGCACTCTCGAGATAATCGTCACCATGTGCCAAATGCAATAAAAAAGCAATCTGAACACATTCGCGCATAAATGAAATGACCACAATTTTCTCCAAAACTATAACAGATGCAAACTTGTCCTGTGTGGTGGAGATGAGATTTGATAAAGTAAGTGGAAATCCAGTAAAAGTTTCATTTGGCTACTTTGCACTCTCGAGATAATCGTCACCATATGCCAAATGCAATATAAAAGCAATCTGAACATATTCGCGCATAAATGAAATGACCACAATTTTCTCCAAAACTATAACAGATGCAAACTTGTCCTGTGTGGTGGAGATGAGATTTGATAAAGTAAGTGGAAATACAGTAAAAGTTTCATTTGGCTACTTTGCACTCTCGAGATTATCGTCACCATGTGCCAAATGCAATATAAAAGCAATCTGAACACATTCGCGCATAAATGAAATGACCACAATTTTCTCCAAAACTATAACAGATGCAAACTTGTCCTGTGTGGTGGAGATGAGATTTTATAAAGTAAGTGGAAATCCAGTAAAAGTTTCATTTGGCTACTTTGCACTCTCGAGATAATCGTCACCATGTGCCAAATGCAATATAAAAGCAATCTGAACACATTCGCGCATAAATGAAATGACCACAATTTTCTCCAAAACTATAACAGATGCCAACTTGTGCTGTGTGGTGGAGATGAGATTTTATAAAGTAAGTGGAAATCCAGTAAAAGTTTCATTTGGCTACTTTGCACTCTCGAGATAATCGTCACCTGTGCCAAATGCAATATAAAAGCAATCTGAACACATTCGCGCATAAATGAAATGACCACAATTTTCTCCAAAACTATAACAGATGCCAACTTGTCCTGTGTGGTGGAGATAAGATTTGATAAAGTAAGTGGAAATCCAGTAAAAGTTTCATTTGGCTACTTTGCACTCTCGGGATAATCGTCACCATGTGCCAAATACAATATAAAATCAATCTGAACACATTCGCGCAAAAATGAAATGACCACAATTTTCTCCAAAACTATAACAGATGCAAACTTGTCCTGTGTGGTGGAGATGAGATTTGATAAAGTAAGTGGAAATCCAGTAAAAGTTTCATTTGGCTACTTTGCACTCTCGAGATAATCGTCACCATGTGGCAAATGCAATATAAAAGCAATCTGAACACATTCGCGCATAAATGAAATGACCACAATTTTCTCCAAAACTATAACAGATGCAAACTTGTCCTGTGTGGTGGAGATGAGATTTGATAAAGTAAGTGGAAATCCAGTAAAAGTTTCATTTGGCTACTTTGCACTCTCGAGATAATCGTCACCATATGCCAAATGCAATATAAAATCAATCTGAACACATTCGCGCAAAAATAAAATGACCACAATTTTCTCCAAAACTATAACAGATGCAAACTTGTCCTGTGTGGTGGAGATGAGATTTGATAAAGTAAGTGGAAATCCAGTAAAAGTTTCATTTGGCTACTTTGCACTCTCGAGATAATCGTCACCATGTGCCAAATGCAATATAAAAGCAATCTGAACACATTCGCGCAAAAATGAAATGACCACAATTTTCTCCAAAACTATAACAGATGCAAACTTGTCCTGTGTAGTGGAGATGAGATTTGATAAAGTAAGTGGAAATCCAGTAAAAGTTTCATTTGGCTATTTTGCACTCTCGAGATAATCGTCACCATGTGCCAAATGCAATATAAAAGCAATCTGAACACATTTGCGCATAAATGAAATGACCACAATTTTCTCCAAAACTATAACAGATGCAAACTTGTCCTGTGTGGTGGAGATGAGATTTGATAAAGTAAGTGGAAATACAGTAAAAGTTTCATTTGGCTACTTTGCACTCTCGAGATAATCGTCACCATGTGCCAAATGCAATATAAAAGCAATCTGAACACATTCGCGCAAAAATGAAATGACCACAATTTTCTCCAAAACTATAACAGATGCAAACTTGTCCTGTGTGGTGGAGATGAGATTTGATAAAGTAAGTGGAAATCCAGTAAAAGTTTCATTTGGCTACTTTGCACTCTCGAGATAATCGTCACCATGTGCCAAATGCAATATAAAAGCAATCTGAACACATTCGCGCAAAAATGAAATGACCAGAATTTTCTCCAAAACTATAACAGATGCAAACTTGTCCTGTGTGGTGGAGATGAGATTTGATAAAGTAAGTGGAAATCCAGTAAATGTTTCATTTGGCTACTTTGCACTCTCGAGATAATCATCACCATGGGCCAAATGCAATATAAAAGCAATCTGAACACATTCGCGCATAAATGAAATGACCACAATTTTCTCCAAAACTATAACAGATGCAAACTTGTCCTGTGTGGTGGAGATGAGATTTGATAAAGTAAGTGGAAATCCAATAAAAGTTTCATTTGGCTACTTTGCACTCTCGAGATAATCGTCACCATATGCCAAATGCAATATAAAATCAATCTGAACACATTCGCGCAAAAATGAAATGACCACAATTTTCTCCAAAACTATAACAGATGCAAACTTGTCCTGTGTGGTGGAGATGAGATTTGATAAAGTAAGTGGAAATCCAGTAAAAGTTTCATTTGGCTACTTTGCACTCTCGAGATAATCGTCACCATGTGCCAAATGCAATATAAAAGCAATCTGAACACATTCGCGCATAAATGAAATGACCACAATTTTCTCCAAAACTATAACAGATGCAAACTTGTCCTGTGTGGTGGAGATGAGATTTGATAAAGTAAGTGGAAATCCAGTAAAAGTTTCATTTGGCTACTTTGCACTCTCGAGATAATCGTCACCATATGCCAAATGCAATATAAAATCAATCTGAACACATTCGCGCAAAAATGAAATGACCACAATTTTCTCCAAAACTATAACAGATGCAAACTTGTCCTGTGTGGTGGAGATGAGATTTGATAAAGTAAGTGGAAATCCAGTAAAAGTTTCATTTGGCTACTTTGCACTCTCGAGATAATCGTCACCATATGCCAAATGCAATATAAAATCAATCTGAACACATTCGCGCAAAAATGAAATGACCACAATTTTCTCCAAAACTATAACAGATGCAAACTTGTCCTGTGTGGTGGAGATGAGATTTGATAAAGTAAGTGGAAATCCAGTAAAAGTTTCATTTGGCTACTTGCACTCTCGAGATAATCGTCACCATATGCCAAATGCAATATAAAATCAATCTGAACACATTCGCGCAAAAATGAAATGACCACAATTTTCTCCAAAACTATAACAGATGCAAACTTGTCCTGTGTGGTGGAGATGAGATTTGATAAAGTAAGTGGAACTCCAGTAAAAGTTTCATTTGGCTACTTTGCACTCTCGAGATAATCGTCACCATATGCCAAATGCAATATAAAATCAATCTGAACACATTCGCGCAAAAATGAAATGACCACAATTTTCTCCAAAACTATAACAGATGCAAACTTGTCCTGTGTGGTGGAGATGAGATTTGATAAAGTAAGTGGAAATCCAGTAAAAGTTTCATTTGGCTACTTTGCACTCTCGAGATAATCGTCACCATGTGCCAAATGCAATATAAAAGCAATCTGAACACATTCGCGCATAAATGAAATGACCACAATTTTCTCCAAAACTATAACAGATGCAAACTTGTCCTGTGTGGTGGAGATGAGATTTGATAAAGTTAGTGGAAATCCAGTAAAATTTTCATTTGGCTACTTTGCACTCTCGAGATAATCGTCACCATATGCCAAATGCAATATAAAATCAATCTGAACACATTCGCGCAAAAATGAAATGACCACAATTTTCTCCAAAACTATAACAGATGCAAACTTGTCCTGTGTGGTGGAGATGAGATTTGATAAAGTAAGTGGAAATCCAGTAAAAGTTTCATTTGGCTACTTTGCACTCTCGAGATAATCGTCACCATGTGCCAAATGCAATATAAAAGCAATCTGAACACATTCGCGCAAAAATGAAATGACCACAATTTTCTCCAAAACTATAACAGATGCAAACTTGTCCTGTGTAGTGGAGATGAGATTTGATAAAGTAAGTAAAAATCCAGTAAAAGTTTCATTTGGCTATTTTGCACTCTCGAGATAATCGTCACCATGTGCCAAATGCAATATAAAAGCAATCTGAACACATTTGCGCATAAATGAAATGACCACAATTTTCTCCAAAACTATAACAGATGCAAACTTGTCCTGTGTGGTGGAGATGAGATTTGATAAAGTAAGTGGAAATACAGTAAAAGTTTCATTTGGCTACTTTGCACTCTCGAGATAATCGTCACCATGTGCCAAATGCAATATAAAAGCAATCTGAACACATTCGCGCAAAAATGAAATGACCACAATTTTCTCCAAAACTATAACAGATGCAAACTTGTCCTGTGTGGTGGAGATGAGATTTGATAAAGTAAGTGGAAATCCAGTAAAAGTTTCATTTGGCTACTTTGCACTCTCGAGATAATCGTCACCATGTGCCAAATGCAATATAAAAGCAATCTGAACACATTCGCGCAAAAATGAAATGACCAGAATTTTCTCCAAAACTATAACAGATGCAAACTTGTCCTGTGTGGTGGAGATGAGATTTGATAAAGTAAGTGGAAATCCAGTAAATGTTTCATTTGGCTACTTTGCACTCTCGAGATAATCATCACCATGGGCCAAATGCAATATAAAAGCAATCTGAACACATTCGCGCATAAATGAAATGACCACAATTTTCTCCAAAACTATAACAGATGCAAACTTGTCCTGTGTGGTGGAGATGAGATTTGATAAAGTAAGTGGAAATCCAGTAAAAGTTTCATTTGGCTACTTTGCACTCTCGAGATAATCGTCACCATATGCCAAATGCAATATAAAATCAATCTGAACACATTCGCGCAAAAATGAAATGACCACAATTTTCTCCAAAACTATAACAGATGCAAACTTGTCCTGTGTGGTGGAGATGAGATTTGATAAAGTAAGTGGAAATCCAGTAAAAGTTTCATTTGGCTACTTTGCACTCTCGAGATAATCGTCACCATGTGCCAAATGCAATATAAAAGCAATCTGAACACATTCACGCATAAATGAAATGACCACAATTTTCTCCAAAACTATAACAGATGCAAACTTGTCCTGTGTGGTGGAGATGAGATTTGATAAAGTAAGTGGAAATCCAGTAAAAGTTTCATTTTGCTACTTTGCACTCTCGAGATAATCGTCACCATATGCCAAATGCAATATAAAATCAATCTGAACACATTCGCGCAAAAATGAAATGACCACAATTTTCTCCAAAACTATAACAGATGCAAACTTGTCCTGTGTGGTGGAGATGAGATTTGATAAAGTAAGTGGAAATCCAGTAAAAGTTTCATTTGGCTACTTTGCACTCTCGAGATAATCGTCACCATATGCCAAATGCAATATAAAATCAATCTGAACACATTCGCGCAAAAATGAAATGACCACAATTTTCTCCAAAACTATAACAGATGCAAACTTGTCCTGTGTGGTGGAGATGAGATTTGATAAAGTAAGTGGAAATCCAGTAAAAGTTTCATTTGGCTACTTGCACTCTCGAGATAATCGTCACCATATGCCAAATGCAATATAAAATCAATCTGAACACATTCGCGCAAAAATGAAATGACCACAATTTTCTCCAAAACTATAACAGATGCAAACTTGTCCTGTGTGGTGGAGATGAGATTTGATAAAGTAAGTGGAACTCCAGTAAAAGTTTCATTTGGCTACTTTGCACTCTCGAGATAATCGTCACCATATGCCAAATGCAATATAAAATCAATCTGAACACATTCGCGCAAAAATGAAATGACCACAATTTTCTCCAAAACTATAACAGATGCAAACTTGTCCTGTGTGGTGGAGATGAGATTTGATAAAGTAAGTGGAAATCCAGTAAAAGTTTCATTTGGCTACTTTGCACTCTCGAGATAATCGTCACCATGTGCCAAATGCAATATAAAAGCAATCTGAACACATTCGCGCATAAATGAAATGACCACAATTTTCTCCAAAACTATAACAGATGCAAACTTGTCCTGTGTGATGGAGATGAGATTTGATAAAGTTAGTGGAAATCCAGTAAAATTTTCATTTGGCTACTTTGCACTCTCGAGATAATCGTCACCATATGCCAAATGCAATATAAAATCAATCTGAACACATTCGCGCAAAAATGAAATGACCACAATTTTCTCCAAAACTATAACAGATGCAAACTTGTCCTGTGTGGTGGAGATGAGATTTGATAAAGTAAGTGGAAATCCAGTAAAAGTTTCATTTGGCTACTTTGCACTCTCGAGATAATCGTCACCATATGCCAAATGCAATATAAAATCAATATGAACACATTCGCGCAAAAATGAAATGACCACAATTTTCTCCAAAACTTTAACAGATGCAAACTTGTCCTGTGTGGTGGAGATGAGATTTGATAAAGTAAGTGGAAATCCAGTAAAAGTTTCACTTGGCTACTTTGCACTCTCGAGATAATCGTCACCATGTGCCAAATGCAATATAAAAGCAATCTAAACACATTCGCGCAAAAATGAAATGACCACAATTTTCTCCAAACTATAACAGATGCAAACTTGTCCTGTGTGGTGGAGATGAGATTTGATAAAGTAAGTGGAAATCCAGTAAAAGTTTCATTTGGCTACTTGCACTCTCGAGATAATCGTCACCATATGCCAAATGCAATATAAAAGCAATCTGAACACATTCGCGCAAAAATGAAATGACCACAATTTTCTCCAAAACTATAACAGATGCAAACTTGTCCTGTGTGGTGGAGATGAGATTTAATAAAGTAAGTGGAACTCCAGTAAAAGTTTCATTTGGCTACTTTGCACTCTCGAGATAATCGTCACCATGTGCCAAATGCAATATAAAAGCAATCTGAACACATTCGCGCATAAATGAAATGACCACAATTTTCTCCAAAACTATAACAGATGCAAACTTGTCCTGTGTGGTGGAGATGAGATTTGATAAAGTAAGTGGAAATCCAGTAAAAGTTTCATTTGGCTACTTTGCACTCTCGAGATATTCGTCACCATATGCCAAATGCAATATAAAATCAATCTGAACACATTCGCGCAAAAATGAAATGACCACAATTTTCTCCAAAACTATAACAGATGCAAACTTGTCCTGTGTGGTAAAGATGAGATTTGATAAAGTAAGTGGAAATCCAGTAAAAGTTTCATTTGGCTACTTTGCACTCTCGAGATAATCGTCACCATATGCCAAATGCAATATAAAATCAATCTGAACACATTCGCGCAAAAATGAAATGACCACAATTTTCTCCAAAACTATAACAGATGCAAACTTGTCCTGTGTGGTGGAGATGAGATTTGATAAAGTAAGTGGAAATCCAGTAAAAGTTTCACTTGGCTACTTTGCACTCTCGAGATAATCGTCACCATGTGCCAAATGCAATATAAAAGCAATCTGAACACATTCGCGCAAAAATAAAAAATGACCACAATTTTCTCCAAAACTATAACAGATGCAAACTTGTCCTGTGTGGTGGAGATGAGATTTGATAAAGTAAGTGGAAATCCAGTAAAAGTTTCATTTGGCTACTTGCACTCTCGAGATAATCGTCACCATATGCCAAATGCAATATAAAATCAATCTGAACACATTCGCGCAAAAATGAAATGACCACAATTTTCTCCAAAACTATAACAGATGCAAACTTGTCCTGTGTGGTGGAGATGAGATTTGATAAAGTAAGTGGAACTCCAGTAAAAGTTTCATTTGGCTACTTTGCACTCTCGAGATAATCGTCACCATGTGCCAAATGCAATATAAAAGCAATCTGAACACATTCGCGCATAAATGAAATGACCACAATTTTCTCCAAAACTATAACAGATGCAAACTTGTCCTGTGTGGTGGAGATGAGATTTGATAAAGTAAGTAAAAATACAGTAAAAGTTTCATTTGGCTACATTGCACTCTCGAGATAATCGTCACCATGTGCCAAATGCAATAAAAAAGCAATCTGAACACATTCGCGCATAAATGAAATGACCACAATTTTCTCCAAAACTATAACAGATGCAAACTTGTCCTGTGTGGTGGAGATGAGATTTGATAAAGTAAGTGGAAATCCAGTAAAAGTTTCATTTGGCTACTTTGCACTCTCGAGATAATCGTCACCATATGCCAAATGCAATATAAAAGCAATCTGAACATATTCGCGCATAAATGAAATGACCACAATTTTCTCCAAAACTATAACAGATGCAAACTTGTCCTGTGTGGTGGAGATGAGATTTGATAAAGTAAGTGGAAATACAGTAAAAGTTTCATTTGGCTACTTTGCACTCTCGAGATTATCGTCACCATGTGTGAAATGCAATATAAAAGCAATCGGAACACATTCGCGCAAAAATGAAATGACCACAATTTTCTCCAAAACTATAACAGATGCAAACTTGTCCTGTGTGGTGGAGATGAGATTTGATAAAGTAAGTGGAAATCCAGTAAAAGTTTCATTTGGCTACTTTGCACTCTCGAGATAATCGTCACCATATGCCAAATGCAATATAAAATAAATATGAACACATTCGCGCAAAAATGAAATGACCACAATTTTCTCCAAAACTATAACAGATGCAAACTTGTCCTGTGTGGTGGAGATGAGATTTGATAAAGTAAGTGGAAATCCAGTAAAAGTTTCACTTGGCTACTTTGCACTCTCGAGATAATCGTCACCATGTGCCAAATGCAATATAAAAGCAATCTGAACACATTCGCGCAAAAATGAAATGACCACAATTTTCTCCAAAACTATAACAGATGCAAACTTGTCCTGTGTGGTGGAGATGAGATTTGATAAAGTAAGTGGAAATCCAGTAAAAGTTTCATTTGGCTACTTGCACTCTCGAGATAATCGTCACCATATGCCAAATGCAATATAAAAGCAATCTGAACACATTCGCGCAAAAATGAAATGACCACAATTTTCTCCAAAACTATAACAGATGCAAACTTGTCCTGTGTGGCGGAGATGAGATTTGATAAAGTAAGTGGAACTCCAGTAAAAGTTTCATTTGGCTACTTTGCACTCTCGAGATATTCGTCACCATATGCCAAATGCAATATAAAATCAATCTGAACACATTCGCGCAAAAATGAAATGACCACAATTTTCTCCAAAACTATAACAGATGCAAACTTGTCCTGTGTGGTAAAGATGAGATTTGATAAAGTAAGTGGAAATCCAGTAAAAGTTTCATTTGGCTACTTTGCACTCTCGAGATAATCGTCACCATATGCCAAATGCAATATAAAATCAATCTGAACACATTCGCGCAAAAATGAAATGACCACAATTTTCTCCAAAACTATAACAGATGCAAACTTGTCCTGTGTGGTGGAGATGAGATTTGATAAAGTAAGTGGAAATCCAGTAAAAGTTTCACTTGGCTACTTTGCACTCTCGAGATAATCGTCACCATGTGCCAAATGCAATATAAAAGCAATCTGAACACATTCGCGCATAAATGAAATGACCACAATTTTCTCCAAAACTATAACAGATGCAAACTTGTCCTGTGTGGTGGAGATGAGATTTGATAAAGTAAGTAAAAATACAGTAAAAGTTTCATTTGGCTACATTGCACTCTCGAGATAATCGTCACCATGTGCCAAATGCAATAAAAAAGCAATCTGAACACATTCGCGCATAAATGAAATGACCACAATTTTCTCCAAAACTATAACAGATGCAAACTTGTCCTGTGTGGTGGAGATGAGATTTGATAAAGTAAGTGGAAATCCAGTAAAAGTTTCATTTGGCTTTTTTGCACTCTCGAGATAATCGTCACCATATGCCAAATGCAATATAAAAGCAATCTGAACATATTCGCGCATAAATGAAATGACCACAATTTTCTCCAAAACTATAACAGATGCAAACTTGTCCTGTGTGGTGGAGATGAGATTTGATAAAGTAAGTGGAAATACAGTAAAAGTTTCATTTGGCTACTTTGCACTCTCGAGATTATCGTCACCATGTGTGAAATGCAATATAAAAGCAATCGGAACACATTCGCGCAAAAATGAAATGACCACAATTTTCTCCAAAACTATAACAGATGCAAACTTGTCCTGTGTGGTGGAGATGAGATTTGATAAAGTAAGTGGAACTCCAGTAAAAGTTTCATTTGGCTACTTTGCACTCTCGAGATAATCGTCACCATGTGCCAAATGCAATATAAAAGCAATCTGAACACATTCGCGCATAAATGAAATGACCACAATTTTCTCCAAAACTATAACAGATGCAAACTTGTCCTGTGTGGTGGAGATGAGATTTGATAAAGTAAGTAAAAATACAGTAAAAGTTTCATTTGGCTACATTGCACTCTCGAGATAATCGTCACCATGTGCCAAATGCAATAAAAAAGCAATCTGAACACATTCGCGCATAAATGAAATGACCACAATTTTCTCCAAAACTATAACAGATGCAAACTTGTCCTGTGTGGTGGAGATGAGATTTGATAAAGTAAGTGGAAATCCAGTAAAAGTTTCATTTGGCTACTTTGCACTCTCGAGATAATCGTCACCATATGCCAAATGCAATATAAAAGCAATCTGAACATATTCGCGCATAAATGAAATGACCACAATTTTCTCCAAAACTATAACAGATGCAAACTTGTCCTGTGTGGTGGAGATGAGATTTGATAAAGTAAGTGGAAATACAGTAAAAGTTTCATTTGGCTACTTTGCACTCTCGAGATTATCGTCACCATGTGTGAAATGCAATATAAAAGCAATCGGAACACATTCGCGCAAAAATGAAATGACCACAATTTTCTCCAAAACTATAACAGATGCAAACTTGTCCTGTGTGGTGGAGATGAGATTTGATAAAGTAAGTGGAAATCCAGTAAAAGTTTCATTTGGCTACTTTGCACTCTCGAGATAATCGTCACCATATGCCAAATGCAATATAAAATAAATATGAACACATTCGCGCAAAAATGAAATGACCACAATTTTCTCCAAAACTATAACAGATGCAAACTTGTCCTGTGTGGTGGAGATGAGATTTGATAAAGTAAGTGGAAATCCAGTAAAAGTTTCACTTGGCTACTTTGCACTCTCGAGATAATCGTCACCATGTGCCAAATGCAATATAAAAGCAATCTGAACACATTCGCGCAAAAATGAAATGACCACAATTTTCTCCAAAACTATAACAGATGCAAACTTGTCCTGTGTGGTGGAGATGAGATTTGATAAAGTAAGTGGAAATCCAGTAAAAGTTTCATTTGGCTACTTGCACTCTCGAGATAATCGTCACCATATGCCAAATGCAATATAAAAGCAATCTGAACACATTCGCGCAAAAATGAAATGACCACAATTTTCTCCAAAACTATAACAGATGCAAACTTGTCCTGTGTGGCGGAGATGAGATTTGATAAAGTAAGTGGAACTCCAGTAAAAGTTTCATTTGGCTACTTTGCACTCTCGAGATATTCGTCACCATATGCCAAATGCAATATAAAATCAATCTGAACACATTCGCGCAAAAATGAAATGACCACAATTTTCTCCAAAACTATAACAGATGCAAACTTGTCCTGTGTGGTAAAGATGAGATTTGATAAAGTAAGTGGAAATCCAGTAAAAGTTTCATTTGGCTACTTTGCACTCTCGAGATAATCGTCACCATATGCCAAATGCAATATAAAATCAATCTGAACACATTCGCGCAAAAATGAAATGACCACAATTTTCTCCAAAACTATAACAGATGCAAACTTGTCCTGTGTGGTGGAGATGAGATTTGATAAAGTAAGTGGAAATCCAGTAAAAGTTTCACTTGGCTACTTTGCACTCTCGAGATAATCGTCACCATGTGCCAAATGCAATATAAAAGCAATCTGAACACATTCGCGCATAAATGAAATGACCACAATTTTCTCCAAAACTATAACAGATGCAAACTTGTCCTGTGTGGTGGAGATGAGATTTGATAAAGTAAGTAAAAATACAGTAAAAGTTTCATTTGGCTACATTGCACTCTCGAGATAATCGTCACCATGTGCCAAATGCAATAAAAAAGCAATCTGAACACATTCGCGCATAAATGAAATGACCACAATTTTCTCCAAAACTATAACAGATGCAAACTTGTCCTGTGTGGTGGAGATGAGATTTGATAAAGTAAGTGGAAATCCAGTAAAAGTTTCATTTGGCTTTTTTGCACTCTCGAGATAATCGTCACCATATGCCAAATGCAATATAAAAGCAATCTGAACATATTCGCGCATAAATGAAATGACCACAATTTTCTCCAAAACTATAACAGATGCAAACTTGTCCTGTGTGGTGGAGATGAGATTTGATAAAGTAAGTGGAAATACAGTAAAAGTTTCATTTGGCTACTTTGCACTCTCGAGATTATCGTCACCATGTGTGAAATGCAATATAAAAGCAATCGGAACACATTCGCGCAAAAATGAAATGACCACAATTTTCTCCAAAACTATAACAGATGCAAACTTGTCCTGTGTGGTGGAGATGAGATTTGATAAAGTAAGTGGAAATCCAGTAAAAGTTTCATTTGGCTACTTTGCACTGTCGAGATAATCGTCACCATGTGCCAAATGCAATATAAAAGCAATCTGAACACATTTGCGCATAAATGAAATGACCACAATTTTCTCCAAAACTATAACAGATGCAAACTTGTCCTGTGTGGTGGAGATGAGATTTGATAAAGTAAGTGGAAATCCAGTAAAAGTTTCATTTGGCTACTTTGCACTCTCGAGATAATCGTCACCATGTGCCAAATGCAATATAAAAGCAATCTGAACACATTCGCGCAAAAATGAAATGACCACAATTTTCTCCAAAACTATAGCAGATGCAAACTTGTCCTGTGTGGTGGAGATGAGATTTGATAAAGTAAGTGGAACTCCAGTAAAAGTTTCATTTGGCTACTTTGCACTCTCGAGATAATCGTCACCATGTGCCAAATGCAATATAAAAGCAGTCTGAACACATTCGCGCATAAATGAAATGACCACAATTTTCTCCAAAACTATAACAGATGCAAACTTGTCCTGTGTGGTGGAGATGAGATTTGATAAAGTAAGTGGAAATCCAGTAAAAGTTTCATTTGGCTACTTTGCACTCTCGAGATAATCGTCACCATGTGCCAAATGCAATATAAAAGCAATCTGAACACATTCGCGCAAAAATGAAATGACCACAATTTTCTCCAAAACTATAACAGATGCAAACTTGTCCTGTGTGGTGGAGATGAGATTTGATAAAGTAAGTGGAACTCCAGTAAAAGTTTCATTTGGCTACATTGCACTCTCGAGATAATCGTCACCATGTGCCAAATGCAATATAAAAGCAATCTGAACACATTCGCGCAAAAATGAAATGACCACAATTTTCTCCAAAACTATAACAGATGCAAACTTGTCCTGTGTGGTGGAGATGAGATTTGATAAAGTAAGTGCAAATCCAGTAAAAGTTTCATTTGGCTGCTTTGCACTCTCGAGATAATCGTCACCATGTGCCAAATGCAATATAAAAGCAATCGGAACACATTCGCGCAAAAATGAAATGACCACAATTTTCTCCAAAACTATAACAGATGCAAACTTGTCCTGTGTGGTGGAGATGAGATTTGATAAAGTAAGTGCAAATCCAGTAAAAGTTTCATTTGGCTGCTTTGCACTCTCGAGATAATCGTCACCATGTGCCAAATGCAATATAAAAGCAATCGGAACACATTCGCGCAAAAATGAAATGACCACAATTTTCTCCAAAACTATAACAGATGCAAACTTGTCCTGTGTGGTGGAGATGAGATTTGATAAAGTAAGTAAAAATACAGTAAAAGTTTCATTTGGCTACATTGCACTCTCGAGATAATCGTCACCATGTGCCAAATGCAATATAAAAGCAATCTGAACACATTCACGCATAAATGAAATGACCACAATTTTCTCCAAAACTATAACAGATGCAAACTTGTCCTGTGTGGTGGAGATGAGATTTGATAAAGTAAGTGGAAATCCAGTAAAAGTTTCTTTTGGCTACTTTGCACTCTCGAGATAATCGTCACCATGTGCCAAATGCAATATAAAAGCAATCTGAACATATTCGCGCATAAATGAAATGACCACAATTTTCTCCAAAACTATAACAGATGCAAACTTGTCCTGTGTGGTGGAGATGAGATTTGATAAAGTAAGTGGAAATACAGTAAGAGTTTCATTTGGCTACTTTGCACTCTCGAGATAATCGTCACCATGTGTCAAATGCAATATAAAAGCAATCTGAACACATTCGCGCAAAAATGAAATGACCACAATTTTCTCCAAAACTATAACAGATGCAAACTTGTCCTGTGTGGTGGAGATGAGATTTGATAAAGTAAGTGGAAATCCAGTAAAAGTTTCATTTGGCTACTTTGCACTCTCGAGATAATCGTCACCATGTGCCAAATGCAATATAAAAGCAATCGGAACACATTCGCGCAAAAATGAAATGACCACAATTTTCTCCAAAACTATAACAGATGCAAACTTGTCCTGTGTGGTGGAGATGAGATTTGATAAAGTAAGTGGAAATCCAGTAAAAGTTTCATTTGGCTACTTTGCACTCTCGAGATAATCGTCACCATGTGCCAAATGCAATATAAAAGCAATCTGAACACATTTGCGCATAAATGAAATGACCACAATTTTCTCCAAAACTATAACAGATGCAAACTTGTCCTGTGTGGTGGAGATGAGATTTGATAAAGTAAGTGGAAATCCAGTAAAAGTTTCATTTGGCTACTTTGCGCTCTCGAGATAATCGTCACCATGTGCCAAATGCAATATAAAAGCAATCTGAACACATTCGCGCAAAAATGAAATGACCACAATTTTCTCCAAAACTATAACAGATGCAAACTTGTCCTGTGTGGTGATGAGATTTGATAAAGTAAGTGGAAATCCAGTAAAAGTTTCATTTGGCTACTTTGCACTCTCGAGATAATCGTCACCATGTGCCAAATGCAATATAAAAGCAATCTGAACACATTCGCGCAAAAATGAAATGACCACAATTTTCTCCAAAACTATAACAGATGCAAACTTGTCCTGTGTGGTGGAGATGAGATTTGATAAAGTATGTGGAAATCCAGTAAAAGTTTCATTTGGCTACTTTGCACTCTCGAAATCGTCACCATGTGCCAAATGCAATATAAAAGCAATCTGAACACATTCGCGCATAAATGAAATGACCACAATTTTCTCCAAAACTATAACAGATGCAAACTTGTCCTATGTGGTGGAGATGAGATTTGATAAAGTAAGTGGAAATCCAGTAAAAGTTTCATTTGGCTACTTTGCACTCTCGAGATAATCGTCACCATATGCCAAATGCAATATAAAATCAATCTGAACACATTCGCGCAAAAATGAAATGACCACAATTTTCTCCAAAACTATAACAAATGCAAACTTGTCCTGTGTGGTGGAGATGAGATTTGATAAAGTAAGTGGAAATCCAGTAAAAGTTTCATTTGGCTACTTTGCACTCTCGAGATAATCGTCACCATCTGCCAAATGCAATATAAAAGCAATCTGAACACATTCGCGCATAAATGAAATGACCACAATTTTCTCCAAAACTATAACAGATGCAAACTTGTCCTGTGTGGTGGAGATGAGATTTGATAAAGTAAGTTTAAATCCAGTAAAAGTTTCATTTGGCTACTTTGCACTCTCGAGATAATCGTCACCATATGCCAAATGCAATATAAAATCAATCTGAACACATTCGCGCAAAAATGAAATGACCACAATTTTCTCCAAAACTATAACAGATGCAAACTTGTCCTGTGTGGTGGAGATGAGATTTGATAAAGTAAGTGGAAATCCAGTAAAAGTTTCATTTGGCTACTTTGCACTCTCGAGATAATCGTCACCATATGCCAAATGCAATATAAAATCAATCTGAGCACATTCGCGCAAAAATGAAATGACCACAATTTTCTCCAAAACTATAACAGATGCAAACTTGTCCTGTGTGGTGGAGATGAGATTTGATAAAGTAAGTGGAAATACAGTAAAAGTTTCATTTGGCTACTTTGCACTCTCGAGATAATCGTCACCATGTGCCAAATGCAATATAAAAGCAATCTGAACACATTCGCGCAAAAACGAAATGACCACAATTTTCTCCAAAACTATAACAGATGCAAACTTGTCCTGTGTGGTGGAGATGAGATTTGATAAAGTAAGTGGAAATCCAGTAAAAGTTTCATTTGGCTTCTTTGCACTCTCGAGATGATCATCACCATGTGCCAAATGCAATATAAAAGCAATCTGAACACATTCGCGCATAAATGAAATGACCACAATTTTCTCCAAAACTATAACAGATGCAAACTTGTCCTGTGTGGTGGAGATGAGATTTGATAAAGTAAGTGGAAATCCAGTAAAAGTTTCATTTGGCTACTTTGCACTCTCGAGATAATCGTCACCATATGCCAAATGCAATATAAAAACAATCTTAACACATTCGCGCAAAAATGAAATGACCACAAATTTCTCCAAAACTATAACAGATGCAAACTTGTCCTGTGTGGTGGAGATGAGATTTGATAAAGTAAGTGGAAATCCAGTAAAAGTTTCATTTGGCTACTTTGCACTCTCGAGATAATCGTCACCATATGCCAAATGAAATATAAAATCAATCTAAACACATTCGCGCATCAATGAAATGACCACAATTTTCTCCAAAACTATAACAGATGCAAACTTGTCCTGTGTGGTGGAGATGAGATTTGATAAAGTAAGTGGAAATCCAGTAAAAGTTTCATTTGGCTACTTTGCACTCTCGAGATAATCGTCACCATGTGCCACATGCAATATAAAAGCAATCTGAACACATTCGCGCATAAATGAAATGACCACAATTTTCTCCAAAACTATAACAGATGCAAACTTGTCCTGTGTGGTGGAGATGAGATTTGATGAAGTAAGTGGAAATCCAGTAAAAGTTTCACTTGGCTACTTTGCACTCTCGAGATAATCGTCACCATGTGCCAAATGCAATATAAAAGCAATCTGAACACATTCGCGCATAAATGAAATGACCACAATTTTCTCCAAAACTATAACAGATGCAAACTTGTCCTGTGTGGTGGAGATGAGATTTGATAAAGTAAGTGGAAATATAGTAAAAGTTTCATTTGGCTACTTTGCACTCTCGAGATAATCGTCACCATGTGCCAAATGCAATATAAAAGCAATCTGAACACATTCGCGCAAAAATTAAATGACCACAATTTTCTCCAAAACTATAACAGATGCAAACTTGTCCTGTGTGGTGGAGATGAGATTTGATAAAGTAAGTGGAAATCCAGTAAAAGTTTCATTTGGCTACTTTGCACTCTCGAGATAATCGTCACCAAATGCCAAATGCAATATAAAATCAATCTGAACACATTCGCGCAAAAATGAAATGACCACAATTTTCTCCAAAACTATAACAGATGCAAACTTGTCCTGTGTGTTGGAAATAAGATTTGATAAAGTAAGTGGAAATCCAGTAAAAGTTTCATTTGGCTACTTTGCACTCTCGAGATAATCGTCACCATGTGCCAAATGCAATATAAAAGCAATCTGAACACATTCGCGCATAAATGAAATGACCACAATTTTCTCCAAAACTATAACAGATGCAAACTTGTCCTGAGTGGTGGAGATAAGATTTGATAAAGTAAGTGGAAATACAGTAAAAGTTTTATTTGGCTACTTTGCACTCTCGAGATAATCGTCACCATGTGCCAAATGCAAAATAAAAGCAATCTGAACACATTCGCGCAAAAATGAAATGACCACAATTTTCTCCAAAACTATAACAGATGCAAACTTGTCCTGTGTGGTGGAGATGAGATTTGATAAAGTAAGTGGAAAGCCAGTAAAAGTTTCATTTGGCTACTTTGCACTCTCGAGATAATCGTCACCATGTGCCAAATGCAATATAATAGCAATCTGAACACATTCGCGCATAAATGAAATGACCACAATATTCTCCAAAACTATAACAGATGCAAACTTGTCCTGTGTGGTGGAGATGAGATTTGATAAAGTAAGTGGAAAACCAGTAAAAGTTTCATTTGGCTACTTTGCACTCTCGAGATAATCGTCACCATATGCCAAATGCAATATAAAATCAATCTGAACACATTCGCGCAAAAATGAAATGACCACAATTTTCTCCAAAACTATAACAGATGCAAACTTGTCCTGTGTGGTGGAGATGAGATTTGATAAAGTAAGTGGAAATCCAGTAAAAGTTTCATTTGGCTACTTTGCACTCTCGAGATAATCGTCACCATGTGCCACATGCAATATAAAAGCAATCTTAACACATTCGCGCATAAATGAAATGACCACAATTTTCTCCAAAACTATAACAGATGCAAACTTGTCCTGTGTGGTGGAGATGAGATTTGATAAAGTAAGTGGAAATCCAGTAAAAGTTTCATTTGGCTACTTTGCACTCTCGAGATAATCGTCACCATGTGCCAAATACAATATAAAAGCAATCTGAACACATTCGCGCATAAATGAAATGACCACAATTTTCTCCAAAACTATAACAGATGCAAACTTGTCCTGTGTGGTGGAGATGAGATTTGATAAAGTAAGTGGAAATATAGTAAAAGTTTCATTTGGCTACTTTGCACTCTCGAGATAATCGTCACCATGTGCCAAATGCAATATAAAAGCAATCTGAACACATTCGCGCATAAATGAAATGACCACAATTTTCTCCAAAACTATAACAGATGCAAACTTGTCCTGTGTGGTGGAGATGAGATTTGATAAAGTAAGTGGAAATCCAGTAAAAGTTTCATTTTGCTACTTTGCACTCTCGAGATAATCGTCACCATATGCCAAATGCAATAT
Source organism: Anomaloglossus baeobatrachus (assembly GCF_048569485.1). Classification (NCBI taxonomy): domain Eukaryota; kingdom Metazoa; phylum Chordata; class Amphibia; order Anura; family Aromobatidae; genus Anomaloglossus; species Anomaloglossus baeobatrachus. The sequence continues at coordinate 134,861 of NW_027443505.1, read as the reverse complement.
AAAATCAATCTGAACACATTCGCGCAAAAATGAAATGACCACAATTTTCTCCAAAACTATAACAGATGCAAACTTGTCCTGTGTGGTGGAAATGAGATTTGATAAAGTAAGTGGAAATCCAGTAAAAGTTTCATTTGGCTACTTTGCACTCTCGAGATAATCGTCACCATGTGCCAAATGCAATATAAAAGCAATCTGAACACATTCGCGCATAAATGAAATGACCACAATTTTCTCCAAAACTATAACAGATGCAAACTTGTCCTGTGTGGTGGAGATAAGATTTGATAAAGTAAGTGGAAATACAGTAAAAGTTTTATTTGGCTATTTTGCACTCTCGAGATAATCGTCACCATGTGCCAAATGCAATATAAAAGCAATCTGAACACATTCGCGCAAAAATGAAATGACCACAATTTTCTCCAAAACTATAACAGATGCAAACTTGTCCTGTGTGGTGGAGATGAGATTTGATAAAGTAAGTGGAAATCCAGTAAAAGTTTCATTTGGCTACTTTGCACTCTCGAGATAATCGTCACCATGTGCCAAATGCAATATAATAGCAATCTGAACACATTCGCGCATAAATGAAATGACCACAATATTCTCCAAAACTATAACAGATGCAAACTTGATCTGTGTGGTGGAGATGAGATTTGATAAAGTAAGTGGAAAACCAGTAAAAGTTTCATTTGGCTACTTTGCACTCTCGAGATAATCGTCACCATATGCCAAATGCAATATAAAATCAATCTGAACACATTTGCGCAAAAATGAAATGACCACAATTTTCTCCAAAACTATAACAGATGCAAACTTGTCCTGTGTGGTGGAGATGAGATTTGATAAAGTAAGTGGAAATCCAGTAAAAGTTTCATTTGGCTACTTTGCACTCTCGAGATAATCGTCACCATGTGCTACATGCAATATAAAAGCAATCTGAACACATTCGCGCATAAATGAAATGACCACAATTTTCTCCAAAACTATAACAGATGCAAACTTGTCCTGTGTGGTGGAGATGAGATTTGATAAAGTAAGTGGAAATCCAGTAAAAGTTTCATTTGGCTACTTTGCACTCTCGAGATAATCGTCACCATGTGCCAAATGCAATATAAAAGCAATCTGAACACATTCACGCATAAATGAAATGACCACAATTTTCTCCAAAACTATAACAGATGCAAACTTGTCCTGTGTGGTGGAGATGAGATTTGATAAAGTAAGTGGAAATATAGTAAAAGTTTCATTTGGCTACTTTGCACTCTCGAGATAATCGTCACCATGTGCCAAATGCAATATAAAAGCAATCTGAACACATTCGCGCATAAATGAAATGACCACAATTTTCTCCAAAACTATAACAGATGCAAACTTGTCCTGTGTGGTGGAGATGAGATTTGATAAAGTAAGTGGAAATCCAGTAAAAGTTTCATTTGGCTACTTTGCACTCTCGAGATAATCGTCACCATATGCCAAATGCAATATAAAATCAATCTGAACACATTCGCGCAAAAATGAAATGACCACAATTTTCTCCAAAACTATAACAGATGCAAACTTGTCCTGTGTGGTGGAAATGAGATTTGATAAAGTAAGTGGAAATCCAGAAAAAGTTTCATTTGGCTACTTTGCTCTCTCGAGATAATCGTCACCATGTGCCAAATGCAATATAATAGCAATCTGAACACATTCGCGCATAAATGAAATGACCACAATTTTCTCCAAAACTATAACAGATGCAAACGTGTCCTGTGTGGTGGAGATGAGATTTGATAAAGTAAGTGGAAATCCAGTAAAAGTTTCATTTGGCTACTTTGCACTTTCGAGATAATCGTCACCATGTGCCAAATGCAATATAAAAGCAATCTGAACACATTCGCGCATAAATGAAATGACCACAATTTTCTCCAAAACTATAACAGATGCAAACTTGTCCTGTGTGGTGGAGATGAGATTTGATAAAGTAAGTGGAAATACAGTAAAAGTTTTATTTGGCTACTTTGCACTCTCGAGATAATCGTCACCATGTGCCAAATGCAATATAAAAGCAATCTGAACACATTCGCGCAAAAATGAAATGACCACAATTTTCTCCAAAACTATAACAGATGCAAACTTGTCCTGTGTGGTGGAGATGAGATTTGATAAAGTAAGTGGAAATCCAGTAAAAGTTTCATTTGGCTACTTTGCACTCTCGAGATAATCGTCACCATGTGCCAAATGCAATATAAAAGCAATCTGAACACATTCGCGCAAAAATGAAATGACCACAATTTTCTCCAAAACTATAACAGATGCAAACTTGTCCTGTGTGGTGGAGATGAGATTTGATAAAGTAAGTGGAAATCCAGTAAAAGTTTCATTTGGCTAGTTTGCACTCTCGAGATAATCGTCACCATGTGCCAAATGCAATATAAAAGCAATCTAAACACATTCGCGCATAAATGAAATGACCACAATTTTCTCCAAAACTATAACAGATGCAAACTTGTCCTGTGTGGTGGAAATGAGATTTGATAAAGTAAGTGGAAATCCAGTAAAAGTTTCATTTGGCTACTTTGCACTCTCGAGATAATCGTCACCATATGCCAAATGCAATATAAAATCAATCTGAACACATTCGCGCAAAAATGAAATGACCACAATTTTCTCCAAAACTATAACAGATGCAAACTTGTCCTGTGTGGTGGAGATGAGATTTGATAAAGTAAGTGGAAATCCAGTAAAAGTTTCATTTGGCTACTTTGCACTCTCGAGATAATCGTCACCATATGCCAAATGCAATATAAAATCAATCTGAGCACATTCGCGCAAAAATGAAATGACCACAATTTTCTCCAAAACTATAACAGATGCAAACTTGTCCTGTGTGGTGGAGATGAGATTTGATAAAGTAAGTGGAAATACAGTAAAAGTTTCATTTGGCTACTTTGCACTCTCGAGATAATCGTCACCATGTGCCAAATGCAATATAAAAGCAATCTGAACACATTCGCGCAAAAACGAAATGACCACAATTTTCTCCAAAACTATAACAGATGCAAACTTGTCCTGTGTGGTGGAGATGAGATTTGATAAAGTAAGTGGAAATATAGTAAAAGTTTCATTTGGCTACTTTGCACTCTCGAGATAATCGTCACCATGTGCCAAATGCAATATAAAAGCAATCTGAACACATTCGCGCAAAAATTAAATGACCACAATTTTCTCCAAAACTATAACAGATGCAAACTTGTCCTGTGTGGTGGAGATGAGATTTGATAAAGTAAGTGGAAATCCAGTAAAAGTTTCATTTGGCTACTTTGCACTCTCGAGATAATCGTCACCAAATGCCAAATGCAATATAAAATCAATCTGAACACATTCGCGCAAAAATGAAATGACCACAATTTTCTCCAAAACTATAACAGATGCAAACTTGTCCTGTGTGTTGGAAATAAGATTTGATAAAGTAAGTGGAAATCCAGTAAAAGTTTCATTTGGCTACTTTGCACTCTCGAGATAATCGTCACCATGTGCCAAATGCAATATAAAAGCAATCTGAACACATTCGCGCATAAATGAAATGACCACAATTTTCTCCAAAACTATAACAGATGCAAACTTGTCCTGAGTGGTGGAGATAAGATTTGATAAAGTAAGTGGAAATACAGTAAAAGTTTTATTTGGCTACTTTGCACTCTCGAGATAATCGTCACCATGTGCCAAATGCAAAATAAAAGCAATCTGAACACATTCGCGCAAAAATGAAATGACCACAATTTTCTCCAAAACTATAACAGATGCAAACTTGTCCTGTGTGGTGGAGATGAGATTTGATAAAGTAAGTGGAAAGCCAGTAAAAGTTTCATTTGGCTACTTTGCACTCTCGAGATAATCGTCACCATGTGCCAAATGCAATATAATAGCAATCTGAACACATTCGCGCATAAATGAAATGACCACAATATTCTCCAAAACTATAACAGATGCAAACTTGTCCTGTGTGGTGGAGATGAGATTTGATAAAGTAAGTGGAAAACCAGTAAAAGTTTCATTTGGCTACTTTGCACTCTCGAGATAATCGTCACCATATGCCAAATGCAATATAAAATCAATCTGAACACATTCGCGCAAAAATGAAATGACCACAATTTTCTCCAAAACTATAACAGATGCAAACTTGTCCTGTGTGGTGGAGATGAGATTTGATAAAGTAAGTGGAAATCCAGTAAAAGTTTCATTTGGCTACTTTGCACTCTCGAGATAATCGTCACCATGTGCCACATGCAATATAAAAGCAATCTTAACACATTCGCGCATAAATGAAATGACCACAATTTTCTCCAAAACTATAACAGATGCAAACTTGTCCTGTGTGGTGGAGATGAGATTTGATAAAGTAAGTGGAAATCCAGTAAAAGTTTCATTTGGCTACTTTGCACTCTCGAGATAATCGTCACCATGTGCCAAATACAATATAAAAGCAATCTGAACACATTCGCGCATAAATGAAATGACCACAATTTTCTCCAAAACTATAACAGATGCAAACTTGTCCTGTGTGGTGGAGATGAGATTTGATAAAGTAAGTGGAAATATAGTAAAAGTTTCATTTGGCTACTTTGCACTCTCGAGATAATCGTCACCATGTGCCAAATGCAATATAAAAGCAATCTGAACACATTCGCGCATAAATGAAATGACCACAATTTTCTCCAAAACTATAACAGATGCAAACTTGTCCTGTGTGGTGGAGATGAGATTTGATAAAGTAAGTGGAAATCCAGTAAAAGTTTCATTTTGCTACTTTGCACTCTCGAGATAATCGTCACCATATGCCAAATGCAATATAAAATCAATCTGAACACATTCGCGCAAAAATGAAATGACCACAATTTTCTCCAAAACTATAACAGATGCAAACTTGTCCTGTGTGGTGGAAATGAGATTTGATAAAGTAAGTGGAAATCCAGTAAAAGTTTCATTTGGCTACTTTGCACTCTCGAGATAATCGTCACCATGTGCCAAATGCAATATAAAAGCAATCTGAACACATTCGCGCATAAATGAAATGACCACAATTTTCTCCAAAACTATAACAGATGCAAACTTGTCCTGTGTGGTGGAGATAAGATTTGATAAAGTAAGTGGAAATACAGTAAAAGTTTTATTTGGCTATTTTGCACTCTCGAGATAATCGTCACCATGTGCCAAATGCAATATAAAAGCAATCTGAACACATTCGCGCAAAAATGAAATGACCACAATTTTCTCCAAAACTATAACAGATGCAAACTTGTCCTGTGTGGTGGAGATGAGATTTGATAAAGTAAGTGGAAATCCAGTAAAAGTTTCATTTGGCTACTTTGCACTCTCGAGATAATCGTCACCATGTGCCAAATGCAATATAATAGCAATCTGAACACATTCGCGCATAAATGAAATGACCACAATATTCTCCAAAACTATAACAGATGCAAACTTGATCTGTGTGGTGGAGATGAGATTTGATAAAGTAAGTGGAAAACCAGTAAAAGTTTCATTTGGCTACTTTGCACTCTCGAGATAATCGTCACCATATGCCAAATGCAATATAAAATCAATCTGAACACATTTGCGCAAAAATGAAATGACCACAATTTTCTCCAAAACTATAACAGATGCAAACTTGTCCTGTGTGGTGGAGATGAGATTTGATAAAGTAAGTGGAAATCCAGTAAAAGTTTCATTTGGCTACTTTGCACTCTCGAGATAATCGTCACCATGTGCTACATGCAATATAAAAGCAATCTGAACACATTCGCGCATAAATGAAATGACCACAATTTTCTCCAAAACTATAACAGATGCAAACTTGTCCTGTGTGGTGGAGATGAGATTTGATAAAGTAAGTGGAAATCCAGTAAAAGTTTCATTTGGCTACTTTGCACTCTCGAGATAATCGTCACCATGTGCCAAATGCAATATAAAAGCAATCTGAACACATTCACGCATAAATGAAATGACCACAATTTTCTCCAAAACTATAACAGATGCAAACTTGTCCTGTGTGGTGGAGATGAGATTTGATAAAGTAAGTGGAAATATAGTAAAAGTTTCATTTGGCTACTTTGCACTCTCGAGATAATCGTCACCATGTGCCAAATGCAATATAAAAGCAATCTGAACACATTCGCGCATAAATGAAATGACCACAATTTTCTCCAAAACTATAACAGATGCAAACTTGTCCTGTGTGGTGGAGATGAGATTTGATAAAGTAAGTGGAAATCCAGTAAAAGTTTCATTTGGCTACTTTGCACTCTCGAGATAATCGTCACCATATGCCAAATGCAATATAAAATCAATCTGAACACATTCGCGCAAAAATGAAATGACCACAATTTTCTCCAAAACTATAACAGATGCAAACTTGTCCTGTGTGGTGGAAATGAGATTTGATAAAGTAAGTGGAAATCCAGAAAAAGTTTCATTTGGCTACTTTGCTCTCTCGAGATAATCGTCACCATGTGCCAAATGCAATATAATAGCAATCTGAACACATTCGCGCATAAATGAAATGACCACAATTTTCTCCAAAACTATAACAGATGCAAACGTGTCCTGTGTGGTGGAGATGAGATTTGATAAAGTAAGTGGAAATCCAGTAAAAGTTTCATTTGGCTACTTTGCACTTTCGAGATAATCGTCACCATGTGCCAAATGCAATATAAAAGCAATCTGAACACATTCGCGCATAAATGAAATGACCACAATTTTCTCCAAAACTATAACAGATGCAAACTTGTCCTGTGTGGTGGAGATGAGATTTGATAAAGTAAGTGGAAATACAGTAAAAGTTTTATTTGGCTACTTTGCACTCTCGAGATAATCGTCACCATGTGCCAAATGCAATATAAAAGCAATCTGAACACATTCGCGCAAAAATGAAATGACCACAATTTTCTCCAAAACTATAACAGATGCAAACTTGTCCTGTGTGGTGGAGATGAGATTTGATAAAGTAAGTGGAAATCCAGTAAAAGTTTCATTTGGCTACTTTGCACTCTCGAGATAATCGTCACCATGTGCCAAATGCAATATAAAAGCAATCTGAACACATTCGCGCAAAAATGAAATGACCACAATTTTCTCCAAAACTATAACAGATGCAAACTTGTCCTGTGTGGTGGAGATGAGATTTGATAAAGTAAGTGGAAATCCAGTAAAAGTTTCATTTGGCTAGTTTGCACTCTCGAGATAATCGTCACCATGTGCCAAATGCAATATAAAAGCAATCTAAACACATTCGCGCATAAATGAAATGACCACAATTTTCTCCAAAACTATAACAGATGCAAACTTGTCCTGTGTGGTGGAAATGAGATTTGATAAAGTAAGTGGAAATCCAGTAAAAGTTTCATTTGGCTACTTTGCACTCTCGAGATAATCGTCACCATATGCCAAATGCAATATAAAATCAATCTGAACACATTCGCGCAAAAATGAAATGACCACAATTTTCTCCAAAACTATAACAGATGCAAACTTGTCCTGTGTGGTGGAGATGAGATTTGATAAAGTAAGTGGAAATCCAGTAAAAGTTTCATTTGGCTACTTTGCACTCTCGAGATAATCGTCTCCATATGCCAAATGCAATATAAAATCAATCTGAGCACATTCGCGCAAAAATGAAATGACCACAATTTTCTCCAAAACTATAACAGATGCAAACTTGTCCTGTGTGGTGGAGATGAGATTTGATAAAGTAAGTGGAAATACAGTAAAAGTTTCATTTGGCTACTTTGCACTCTCGAGATAATCGTCACCATGTGCCAAATGCAATATAAAAGCAATCTGAACACATTCGCGCAAAAACGAAATGACCACAATTTTCTCCAAAACTATAACAGATGCAAACTTGTCCTGTGTGGTGGAGATGAGATTTGATAAAGTAAGTGGAAAGCCAGTAAAAGTTTCATTTGGCTACTTTGCACTCTCGAGATAATCGTCACCATGTGCCAAATGCAATATAATAGCAATCTGAACACATTCGCGCATAAATGAAATGACCACAATATTCTCCAAAACTATAACAGATGCAAACTTGTCCTGTGTGGTGGAGATGAGATTTGATAAAGTAAGTGGAAAACCAGTAAAAGTTTCATTTGGCTACTTTGCACTCTCGAGATAATCGTCACCATATGCCAAATGCAATATAAAATCAATCTGAACACATTCGCGCAAAAATGAAATGACCACAATTTTCTCCAAAACTATAACAGATGCAAACTTGTCCTGTGTGGTGGAGATGAGATTTGATAAAGTAAGTGGAAATCCAGTAAAAGTTTCATTTGGCTACTTTGCACTCTCGAGATAATCGTCACCATGTGCCACATGCAATATAAAAGCAATCTTAACACATTCGCGCATAAATGAAATGACCACAATTTTCTCCAAAACTATAACAGATGCAAACTTGTCCTGTGTGGTGGAGATGAGATTTGATAAAGTAAGTGGAAATCCAGTAAAAGTTTCATTTGGCTACTTTGCACTCTCGAGATAATCGTCACCATGTGCCAAATACAATATAAAAGCAATCTGAACACATTCGCGCATAAATGAAATGACCACAATTTTCTCCAAAACTATAACAGATGCAAACTTGTCCTGTGTGGTGGAGATGAGATTTGATAAAGTAAGTGGAAATATAGTAAAAGTTTCATTTGGCTACTTTGCACTCTCGAGATAATCGTCACCATGTGCCAAATGCAATATAAAAGCAATCTGAACACATTCGCGCATAAATGAAATGACCACAATTTTCTCCAAAACTATAACAGATGCAAACTTGTCCTGTGTGGTGGAGATGAGATTTGATAAAGTAAGTGGAAATCCAGTAAAAGTTTCATTTTGCTACTTTGCACTCTCGAGATAATCGTCACCATATGCCAAATGCAATATAAAATCAATCTGAACACATTCGCGCAAAAATGAAATGACCACAATTTTCTCCAAAACTATAACAGATGCAAACTTGTCCTGTGTGGTGGAAATGAGATTTGATAAAGTAAGTGGAAATCCAGTAAAAGTTTCATTTGGCTACTTTGCACTCTCGAGATAATCGTCACCATGTGCCAAATGCAATATAAAAGCAATCTGAACACATTCGCGCATAAATGAAATGACCACAATTTTCTCCAAAACTATAACAGATGCAAACTTGTCCTGTGTGGTGGAGATAAGATTTGATAAAGTAAGTGGAAATACAGTAAAAGTTTTATTTGGCTATTTTGCACTCTCGAGATAATCGTCACCATGTGCCAAATGCAATATAAAAGCAATCTGAACACATTCGCGCAAAAATGAAATGACCACAATTTTCTCCAAAACTATAACAGATGCAAACTTGTCCTGTGTGGTGGAGATGAGATTTGATAAAGTAAGTGGAAATCCAGTAAAAGTTTCATTTGGCTACTTTGCACTCTCGAGATAATCGTCACCATGTGCCAAATGCAATATAATAGCAATCTGAACACATTCACGCATAAATGAAATGACCACAATATTCTCCAAAACTATAACAGATGCAAACTTGTCCTGTGTGGTGGAGATGAGATTTGATAAAGTAAGTGGAAAACCAGTAAAAGTTTCATTTGGCTACTTTGCACTCTCGAGATAATCGTCACCATATGCCAAATGCAATATAAAATCAATCTGAACACATTTGCGCAAAAATGAAATGACCACAATTTTCTCCAAAACTATAACAGATGCAAACTTGTCCTGTGTGGTGGAGATGAGATTTGATAAAGTAAGTGGAAATCCAGTAAAAGTTTCATTTGGCTACTTTGCACTCTCGAGATAATCGTCACCATGTGCTACATGCAATATAAAAGCAATCTGAACACATTCGCGCATAAATGAAATGACCACAATTTTCTCCAAAACTATAACAGATGCAAACTTGTCCTGTGTGGTGGAGATGAGATTTGATAAAGTAAGTGGAAATCCAGTAAAAGTTTCATTTGGCTACTTTGCACTCTCGAGATAATCGTCACCATGTGCCAAATGCAATATAAAAGCAATCTGAACACATTCACGCATAAATGAAATTACCACAATTTTCTCCAAAACTATAACAGATGCAAACTTGTCCTGTGTGGTGGAGATGAGATTTGATAAAGTAAGTGGAAATATAGTAAAAGTTTCATTTGGCTACTTTGCACTCTCGAGATAATCGTCACCATGTGCCAAATGCAATATAAAAGCAATCTGAACACATTCGCGCATAAATGAAATGACCACAATTTTCTCCAAAACTATAACAGATGCAAACTTGTCCTGTGTGGTGGAGATGAGATTTGATAAAGTAAGTGGAAATCCAGTAAAAGTTTCATTTGGCTACTTTGCACTCTCGAGATAATCGTCACCATATGCCAAATGCAATATAAAATCAATCTGAACACATTCGCGCAAAAATGAAATGACCACAATTTTCTCCAAAACTATAACAGATGCAAACTTGTCCTGTGTGGTGGAAATGAGATTTGATAAAGTAAGTGGAAATCCAGAAAAAGTTTCATTTGGCTACTTTGCACTCTCGAGATAATCGTCACCATGTGCCAAATGCAATATAATAGCAATCTGAACACATTCGCGCATAAATGAAATGACCACAATTTTCTCCAAAACTATAACAGATGCAAACTTGTCCTGTGTGGTGGAGATGAGATTTGATAAAGTAAGTGGAAATCCAGTAAAAGTTTCATTTGGCTACTTTGCACTCTCGAGATAATCGTCACCATGTGCCAAATGCAATATAAAAGCAATCTGAACACATTCGCGCATAAATGAAATGACCACAATTTTCTCCAAAACTATAACAGATGCAAACTTGTCCTGTGTGGTGGAGATGAGATTTGATAAAGTAAGTGGAAATACAGTAAAAGTTTTATTTGGCTACTTTGCACTCTCGAGATAATCGTCACCATGTGCCAAATGCAATATAAAAGCAATCTGAACACATTCGCGCAAAAATGAAATGACCACAATTTTCTCCAAAACTATAACAGATGCAAACTTGTCCTGTGTGGTGGAGATGAGATTTGATAAAGTAAGTGGAAATATAGTAAAAGTTTCATTTGGCTACTTTGCACTCTCGAGATAATCGTCACCATGTGCCAAATGCAATATAAAAGCAATCTGAACACATTCGCGCATAAATGAAATGACCACAATTTTCTCCAAAACTATAACAGATGCAAACTTGTCCTGTGTGGTGGAGATGAGATTTGATAAAGTAAGTGGAAATCCAGTAAAAGTTTCATTTTGCTACTTTGCACTCTCGAGATAATCGTCACCATATGCCAAATGCAATATAAAATCAATCTGAACACATTCGCGCAAAAATGAAATGACCACAATTTTCTCCAAAACTATAACAGATGCAAACTTGTCCTGTGTGGTGGAAATGAGATTTGATAAAGTAAGTGGAAATCCAGTAAAAGTTTCATTTGGCTACTTTGCACTCTCGAGATAATCGTCACCATGTGCCAAATGCAATATAAAAGCAATCTGAACACATTCGCGCATAAATGAAATGACCACAATTTTCTCCAAAACTATAACAGATGCAAACTTGTCCTGTGTGGTGGAGATAAGATTTGATAAAGTAAGTGGAAATACAGTAAAAGTTTTATTTGGCTATTTTGCACTCTCGAGATAATCGTCACCATGTGCCAAATGCAATATAAAAGCAATCTGAACACATTCGCGCAAAAATGAAATGACCACAATTTTCTCCAAAACTATAACAGATGCAAACTTGTCCTGTGTGGTGGAGATGAGATTTGATAAAGTAAATGGAAATCCAGTAAAAGTTTCATTTGGCTACTTTGCACTCTCGAGATAATCGTCACCATGTGCCAAATGCAATATAATAGCAATCTGAACACATTCGCGCATAAATGAAATGACCACAATATTCTCCAAAACTATAACAGATGCAAACTTGTCCTGTGTGGTGGAGATGAGATTTGATAAAGTAAGTGGAAAACCAGTAAAAGTTTCATTTGGCTACTTTGCACTCTCGAGATAATCGTCACCATATGCCAAATGCAATATAAAATCAATCTGAACACATTTGCGCAAAAATGAAATGACCACAATTTTCTCCAAAACTATAACAGATGCAAACTTGTCCTGTGTGGTGGAGATGAGATTTGATAAAGTAAGTGGAAATCCAGTAAAAGTTTCATTTGGCTACTTTGCACTCTCGAGATAATCGTCACCATGTGCCACATGCAATATAAAAGCAATCTGAACACATTCGCGCATAAATGAAATGACCACAATTTTCTCCAAAACTATAACAGATGCAAACTTGTCCTGTGTGGTGGAGATGAGATTTGATAAAGTAAGTGGAAATCCAGTAAAAGTTTCATTTGGCTACTTTGCACTCTCGAGATAATCGTCACCATGTGCCAAATGCAATATAAAAGCAATCTGAACACATTCACGCATAAATGAAATGACCACAATTTTCTCCAAAACTATAACAGATGCAAACTTGTCCTGTGTGGTGGAGATGAGATTTGATAAAGTAAGTGGAAATATAGTAAAAGTTTCATTTGGCTACTTTGCACTCTCGAGATAATCGTCACCATGTGCCAAATGCAATATAAAAGCAATCTGAACACATTCGCGCATAAATGAAATGACCACAATTTTCTCCAAAACTATACAGATGCAAACTTGTCCTGTGTGGTGGAAATGAGATTTGATAAAGTAAGTGGAAATCCAGAAAAAGTTTCATTTGGCTACTTTGCACTCTCGAGATAATCGTCACCATGTGCCAAATGCAATATAATAGCAATCTGAACACATTCGCGCATAAATGAAATGACCACAATTTTCTCCAAAACTATAACAGATGCAAACTTGTCCTGTGTGGTGGAGATGAGATTTGATAAAGTAAGTGGAAATCCAGTAAAAGTTTCATTTGGCTACTTTGCACTCTCGAGATAATCGTCACCATGTGCCAAATGCAATATAAAAGCAATCTGAACACATTCGCGCATAAATGAAATGACCACAATTTTCTCCAAAACTATAACAGATGCAAACTTGTCCTGTGTGGTGGAGATGAGATTTGATAAAGTAAGTGGAAATACAGTAAAAGTTTTATTTGGCTACTTTGCACTCTCGAGATAATCGTCACCATGTGCCAAATGCAATATAAAAGCAATCTGAACACATTCGCGCAAAAATGAAATGACCACAATTTTCTCCAAAACTATAACAGATGCAAACTTGTCCTGTGTGGTGGAGATGAGATTTGATAAAGTAAGTGGAAATCCAGTAAAAGTTTCATTTGGCTACTTTGCACTCTCGAGATAATCGTCACCATGTGCCAAATGCAATATAAAAGCAATCTGAACACATTCGCGCAAAAATGAAATGACCACAATTTTCTCCAAAACTATAACAGATGCAAACTTGTCCTGTGTGGTGGAGATGAGATTTGATAAAGTAAGTGGAAATCCAGTAAAAGTTTCATTTGGCTAGTTTGCACTCTCGAGATAATCGTCACCATGTGCCAAATGCAATATAAAAGCAATCTGAACACATTCGCGCATAAATGAAATGACCACAATTTTCTCCAAAACTATAACAGATGCAAACTTGTCCTGTGTGGTGGAAATGAGATTTGATAAAGTAAGTGGAAATCCAGTAAAAGTTTCATTTGGCTACTTTGCACTCTCGAGATAATCGTCACCATGTGCCAAATGCAATATAAAAGCAATCTGAACACATTCGCGCATAAATGAAATGACCACAATTTTCTCCAAAACTATAACAGATGCAAACTTGTCCTGTGTGGTGGAGATAAGATTTGATAAAGTAAGTGGAAATACAGTAAAAGTTTTATTTGGCTATTTTGCACTCTCGAGATAATCGTCACCATGTGCCAAATGCAATATAAAAGCAATCTGAACACATTCGCGCAAAAATGAAATGACCACAATTTTCTCCAAAACTATAACAGATGCAAACTTGTCCTGTGTGGTGGAGATGAGATTTGATAAAGTGGAAATCCAGTAAAAGTTTCATTTGGCTAGTTTGCACTCTCGAGATAATCGTCACCATGTGCCAAATGCAATATAAAAGCAATCTGAACACATTCGCGCATAAATGAAATGACCACAATTTTCTCCAAAACTATAACAGATGCAAACTTGTCCTGTGTGGTGGAGATGAGATTTGATAAAGTAAGTGGAAATCCAGTAAAAGTTTCATTTGGCTACTTTGCACTCTCGAGATAATCGTCACCATATGCCAAATGCAATATAAAATCAATCTGAACACATTCGCGCAAAAATGAAATGACCACAATTTTCTCCAAAACTATAACAGATGCAAACTTGTCCTGTGTGGTGGAAATGAGATTTGATAAAGTAAGTGGAAATCCAGTAAAAGTTTCATTTGGCTACTTTGCACTCTCGAGATAATCGTCACCATGTGCCAAATGCAATATAAAAGCAATCTGAACACATTCGCGCATAAATGAAATGACCACAATTTTCTCCAAAACTATAACAGATGCAAACTTGTCCTGTGTGGTGGAGATAAGATTTGATAAAGTAAGTGGAAATACAGTAAAAGTTTTATTTGGCTACTTTGCACTCTCGAGATAATCGTCACCATATGCCAAATGCAATATAAAAGCAATCTGAACACATTCGCGCATAAATGAAATGACCACAATTTTCTCCAAAACTATAACAGATGCAAACTTGTCCTGTGTGGTGGAGATGAGATTTGATAAAGTAAGTGGAAATACAGTAAAAGTTTTATTTGGCTACTTTGCACTCTCGAGATAATCGTCACCATGTGCCAAATGCAATATAAAAGCAATCTGAACACATTCGCGCAAAAATGAAATGACCACAATTTTCTCCAAAACTATAACAGATGCAAACTTGTCCTGTGTGGTGGAGATGAGATTTGATAAAGTAAGTGGAAATCCAGTAAAAGTTTCATTTGGCTACTTTGCACTCTCGAGATAATCGTCACCATGTGCCAAATGCAATATAAAAGCAATCTGAACACATTCGCGCAAAAATGAAATGACCACAATTTTCTCCAAAACTATAACAGATGCAAACTTGTCCTGTGTGGTGGAGATGAGATTTGATAAAGTAAGTGGAAATCCAGTAAAAGTTTCATTTGGCTAGTTTGCACTCTCGAGATAATCGTCACCATGTGCCAAATGCAATATAAAAGCAATCTGAACACATTCGCGCATAAATGAAATGACCACAATTTTCTCCAAAACTATAACAGATGCAAACTTGTCCTGTGTGGTGGAGATGAGATTTGATAAAGTAAGTGGAAATCCAGTAAAAGTTTCATTTGGCTACTTTGCACTCTCGAGATAATCGTCACCATATGCCAAATGCAATATAAAATCAATCTGAACACATTCGCGCAAAAATGAAATGACCACAATTTTCTCCAAAACTATAACAGATGCAAACTTGTCCTGTGTGGTGGAGATGAGATTTGATAAAGTAAGTGGAAATCCAGTAAAAGTTTCATTTGGCTACTTTGCACTCTCGAGATAATCGTCACCATGTGCCACATGCAATATAAAAGCAATCTGAACACATTCGCGCATAAATGAAATGACCACAATTTTCTCCAAAACTATAACAGATGCAAACTTGTCCTGTGTGGTGGAGATGAGATTTGATAAAGTAAGTGGAAATCCAGTAAAAGTTTCATTTGGCTACCTTGCACTCTCGAGATAATCGTCACCATGTGCCAAATGCAATATAAAAGCAATCTGAACACATTCGCGCATAAATGAAATGACCACAATTTTCTCCAAAACTATAACAGATGCAAACTTGTCCTGTGTGGTGGAGATGAGATTTGATAAAGTAAGTGGAAATATAGTAAAAGTTTCATTTGGCTACTTTGCACTCTCGAGATAATCGTCACCATGTGCCAAATGCAATATAAAAGCAATCTGAACACATTCGCGCATAAATGAAATGACCACAATTTTCTCCAAAACTATAACAGAGGCAAACTTGTCCTGTGTGGTGGAGATGAGATTTGATGAAGTAAGTGGAAATCCAGTAAAAGTTTCATTTGGCTACTTTGCACTCTCGAGATAATCATCACCATATGCCAAATGCAATATAAAATCAATCTGAACACATTCGCGCAAAAATGAAATGACCACAATTTTCTCCAAAACTATAACAGATGCAAACTTGTCCTGTGTGGTGGAAATGAGATTTGATAAAGTAAGTGGAAATCCAGTAAAAGTTTCATTTGGCTACTTTGCACTCTCGAGATAATCGTCACCATGTGCCAAATGCAATATAAAAGCAATCTGAACACATTCGCGCATAAATGAAATGACCACAATTTTCTCCAAAACTATAACAGATGCAAACTTGTCCTGTGTGGTGGAGATAAGATTTGATAAAGTAAGTGGAAATACAGTAAAAGTTTTATTTGGCTACTTTGCACTCTCGAGATAATCGTCACCATATGCCAAATGCAATATAAAAGCAATCTGAACACATTCGCGCAAAAATGAAATGACCACAATTTTCTCCAAAACTATAACAGATGCAAACTTGTCCTGTGTGGTGGAGATGAGATTTGATAAAGTAAGTGGAAATCCAGTAAAAGTTTCATTTGGCTACTTTGCACTCTCGAGATAATCGTCACCATGTGCCAAATGCAATATAATAGCAATCTGAACACATTCGCGCATAAATGAAATGACCACAATTTTCTCCAAAACTATAACAGATGCAAACTTGTCCTGTGTGGTGGAAATGAGATTTGATAAAGTAAGTGGAAATCCAGTAAAAGTTTCAATTGGCTACTTTGCACTCTCGAGATAATCGTCACCATGTGCCAAATGCAATATAAAAGCAATCTGAACACATTCGCGCATAAATGAAATGACCACAATTTTCTCCAAAACTATAACAGATGCAAACTTGTCCTGTGTGGTGGAGATGAGATTTGATAAAGTAAGTGGAAATACAGTAAAAGTTTTATTTGGCTACTTTGCACTCTCGAGATAATCGTCACCATGTGCCAAATGCAATATAAAAGCAATCTGAACACATTCGCGCAAAAATGAAATGACCACAATTTTCTCCAAAACTATAACAGATGCAAACTTGTCCTGTGTGGTGGAGATGAGATTTGATAAAGTAAGTGGAAATCCAGTAAAAGTTTCATTTGGCTACTTTGCACTCTCGAGATAATCGTCACCATGTGCCAAATGCAATATAAAAGCAATCTGAACACATTCGCGCAAAAATGAAATGACCACAATTTTCTCCAAAACTATAACAGATGCAAACTTGTCCTGTGTGGTGGAGATGAGATTTGATAAAGTAAGTGGAAATCCAGTAAAAGTTTCATTTGGCTAGTTTGCACTCTCGAGATAATCGTCACCATGTGCCAAATGCAATATAAAAGCAATCTGAACACATTCGCGCATAAATGAAATGACCACAATTTTCTCCAAAACTATAACAGATGCAAACTTGTCCTGTGTGGTGGAGATAAGATTTGATAAAGTAAGTGTAAATACAGTAAAAGTTTTATTTGGCTACTTTGCACTCTCGAGATAATCGTCACCATGTGCCAAATGCAATATAAAAGCAATCTGAACACATTCGCGCAAAAATGAAATGACCACAATTTTCTCCAAAACTATAACAGATGCAAACTTGTCCTGTGTGGTGGAGATGAGATTTGATAAAGTAAGTGGAAATCCAGTAAAAGTTTCATTTGGCTACTTTGCACTCTCGAGATAATCGTCACCATGTGCCAAATGCAATATAATAGCAATCTGAACACATTCGCGCATAAATGAAATGACCACAATTTTCTCCAAAACTATAACAGATGCAAACTTGTCCTGTGTGGTGGAGATGAGATTTGATAAAGTAAGTGGAAATCCAGTAAAAGTTTCATTTGGCTACTTTGCACTCTCGAGATAATCGTCACCATGTGCCAAATGCAATATAAAAGCAATCTGAACACATTCGCGCATAAATGAAATGACCACAATTCTCTCCAAAACTATAACAGATGCAAACTTGTCCTGTGTGGTGGAGATGAGATTTGATAAAGTAAGTGGAAATACAGTAAAAGTTTTATTTGGCTACTTTGCACTCTCGAGATAATCGTCACCATGTGCCAAATGCAATATAAAAGCAATCTGAACACATTCGCGCAAAAATGAAATGACCACAATTTTCTCCAAAACTATAACAGATGCAAACTTGTCCTGTGTGGTGGAGATGAGATTTGATAAAGTAAGTGGAAATCCAGTAAAAGTTTCATTTGGCTACTTTGCACTCTCGAGATAATCGTCACCATGTGCCAAATGCAATATAAAAGCAATCTGAACACATTCGCGCAAAAATGAAATGACCACAATTTTCTCCAAAACTATAACAGATGCAAACTTGTCCTGTGTGGTGGAGATGAGATTTGATAAAGTAAGTGGAAATCCAGTAAAAGTTTCATTTGGCTAGTTTGCACTCTCGAGATAATCGTCACCATGTGCCAAATGCAATATAAAAGCAATCTGAACACATTCGCGCATAAATGAAATGACCACAATTTTCTCCAAAACTATAACAGATGCAAACTTGTCCTGTGTGGTGGAGATTAGATTTGATAAAGTAAGTGGAAATCCAGTAAAAGTTTCATTTGGCTACTTTGCACTCTCACGATAATCGTCACCATATGCCAAATGCAATATAAAATCAATCTGAACACATTCGCGCAAAAATGAAATGACCACAATTTTCTCCAAAACTATAACAGATGCAAACTTGTCCTGTGTGGTGGAGATGAGATTTGATAAAGTAAGTGGAAATCCAGTAAAAGTTTCATTTGGCTACTTTGCACTCTCGAGATAATCGTCACCATGTGCCAAATGCAATATAATAGCAATCTGAACACATTCGCGCATAAATGAAATGACCACAATTTTCTCCAAAACTATAACAGATGCAAACGTCCTGTGTGGTGGAGTTGAGATTTGATAAAGTAAGTGGAAATCCAGTAAAAGTTTCATTTGGCTACTTTGCACTCTCGAGATAATCGTCACCATGTGCCAAATGCAATATAAAAGCAATCTGAACACATTCGCGCATAAATGAAATGACCACAATTTTCTCCAAAACTATAACAGATGCAAACTTGTCCTGTGTGGTGGAGATGAGATTTGATAAAGTAAGTGGAAATCCAGTAAAAGTTTCATTTGGCTACTTTGCACTCTCGAGATAATCGTCACCATGTGCCTAATGCAATATAAAAGCAATCTGAACACATTCGCGCATAAATGAAATGACCAAAATATTCTCCAAAACTATAACAGATGCAAACTTGTCCTGTGTGGTGGAGATGAGATTTGATAAAGTAAGTGGAAATACAGTAAAAGTTTCATTTGGCTACTTTGCACTCTCGAGATAATCGTCACCATGTGCCAAATGCAATATAAAAGCAATCTGAACACATTCGCGCATAAATGAAATGACCACAATTTTCTCCAAAACTATAACAGATGCAAACTTGTCCTGTGTGGTGGAGATGAGATTTGATAAAGTAAGTGGAAATCCAGTAAAAGTTTCATTTGGCTACTTTGCACTTTCGAGATAATCGTCACCATATGCCAAATGCAATATAAAATCAATCTGAACACATTCGCGCAAAAATGAAATGACCACAATTTTCTCCAAAACTATAACAGATGCAAACTTGTCCTGTGTGGTGGAGATGAGATTTGATAAAGTAAGTGGAAATCCAGTAAAAGTTTCATTTGGCTACTTTGCACTCTCGAGATAATCATCACCATGTGCCACATGCAATATAAAAGCAATCTGAACACATTCGCGCATAAATGAAATGACCACAATTTTCTCCAAAACTATAACAGATGCAAACTTGTCCTGTGTGGTGGAGATGAGATTTGATAAAGTAAGTGGAAATCCAGTAAAAGTTTCATTTGGCTACTTTGCACTCTCGAGATAATCGTCACCATGTGCCAAATGCAATATAAAAGCAATCTGAACACATTCGCGCATAAATGAAATGACCACAATTTTCTCCAAAACTATAACAGATGCAAACTTGTCCTGTG
This sequence comes from Anomaloglossus baeobatrachus, assembly GCF_048569485.1. Lineage (NCBI taxonomy): Eukaryota > Metazoa > Chordata > Amphibia > Anura > Aromobatidae > Anomaloglossus > Anomaloglossus baeobatrachus. The sequence continues at coordinate 114,697 of NW_027443505.1, read as the reverse complement.
TGGTGGAGATGAGATTTGATAAAGTAAGTGGAAATATAGTAAAAGTTTCATTTGGCTACTTTGCACTCTCGAGATAATCGTCACCATGTGCCAAATGCAATATAAAAGCAATCTGAACACATTCGCGCATAAATGAAATGACCACAATTTTCTCCAAAACTATAACAGATGCAAACTTGTCCTGTGTGGTGGAGATGAGATTTGATAAAGTAAGTGGAAATACAGTAAAAGTTTTATTTGGCTACTGTGCACTCTCGAGATAATCGTCACCATGTGCCAAATGCAATATAAAAGCAATCTGAACACATTCGCGCAAAAATGAAATGACCACAATTTTCTCCAAAACTATAACAGATGCAAACTTGTCCTGTGTGGTGGAGATGAGATTTGATAAAGTAAGTGGAAATCCAGTAAAAGTTTCATTTGGCTACTTTGCACTCTCGAGATAATCGTCACCATGTGCCAAATGCAATATAAAAGCAATCTGAACACATTCGCGCAAAAATGAAATGACCACAATTTTCTCCAAAACTATAACAGATGCAAACTTGTCCTGTGTGGTGGAGATGAGATTTGATAAAGTAAGTGGAAATCCAGTAAAAGTTTCATTTGGCTAGTTTGCACTCTCGAGATAATCGTCACCATGTGCCAAATGCAATATAAAAGCAATCTGAACACATTCGCGCATAAATGAAATGACCACAATTTTCTCCAAAACTATAACAGATGCAAACTTGTCCTGTGTGGTGGAGATGAGATTTGATAAAGTAAGTGGAAATCCAGTAAAAATTTCATTTGGCTACTTTGCACACTCACGATAATCGTCACCATATGCCAAATGCAATATAAAATCAATCTGAACACATTCGCGCAAAAATGAAATGACCACAATTTTCTCCAAAACTATAACAGATGCAAACTTGTCCTGTGTGGTGGAAATGAGATTTGATAAAGTAAGTGGAAATCCAGTAAAAGTTTCATTTGGCTACTTTGCACTCTCGAGATAATCGTCACCATGTGCCAAATGCAATATAAAAGCAATCTGAACACATTCGCGCATAAATAAAATGACCACAATTTTCTCCAAAACTATAACAGATGCAAACTTGTCCTGTGTGGTGGAGATAAGATTTGATAAAGTAAGTGGAAATACAGTAAAAGTTTTATTTGGCTACTTTGCACTCTCGAGATAATCGTCACCATGTGCCAAATGCAATATAAAAGCAATCTGAACACATTCGCGCAAAAATGAAATGACCACAATTTTCTCCAAAACTATAACAGATGCAAACTTGTCCTGTGTGGTGGAGATGAGATTTGATAAAGTAAGTGGAAATCCAGTAAAAGTTTCATTTGGCTACTTTGCACTCTCACGATAATCGTCACCATATGCCAAATGCAATATAAAATCAATCTGAACACATTCGCGCAAAAATGAAATGACCACAATTTTCTCCAAAACTATAACAGATGCAAACTTGTCCTGTGTGGTGGAGATGAGATTTGATAAAGTAAGTGGAAATCCAGTAAAAGTTTCATTTGGCTACTTTGCACTCTCGAGATAATCGTCACCATGTGCCAAATGCAATATAATAGCAATCTGAACACATTCGCGCATAAATGAAATGACCACAATTTTCTCCAAAACTATAACAGATGCAAACGTCCTGTGTGGTGGAGTTGAGATTTGATAAAGTAAGTGGAAATCCAGTAAAAGTTTCATTTGGCTACTTTGCACTCTCGAGATAATCGTCACCATGTGCCAAATGCAATATAAAAGCAATCTGAACACATTCGTGCATAAATGAAATGACCACAATTTTCTCCAAAACTATAACAGATGCAAACTTGTCCTGTGTGGTGGAGATGAGATTTGATAAAGTAAGTGGAAATCCAGTAAAAGTTTCATTTGGCTACTTTGCACTCTCGAGATAATCGTCACCATGTGCCTAATGCAATATAAAAGCAATCTGAACACATTCGCGCATAAATGAAATGACCACAATATTCTCCAAAACTATAACAGATGCAAACTTGTCCTGTGTGGTGGAGATGAGATTTGATAAAGTAAGTGGAAATACAGTAAAAGTTTCATTTGGCTACTTTGCCCTCTCGAGATAATCGTCACCATGTGCCAAATGCAATATAAAAGCAATCTGAACACATTCGCGCATAAATGAAATGACCACAATTTTCTCCAAAACTATAACAGATGCAAACTTGTCCTGTGTGGTGGAGATGAGATTTGATAAAGTAAGTGGAAATCCAGTAAAAGTTTCATTTGGCTACTTTGCACTTTCGAGATAATCGTCACCATATGCCAAATGCAATATAAAATCAATCTGAACACATTCGCGCAAAAATGAAATGACCACAATTTTCTCCAAAACTATAACAGATGCAAACTTGTCCTGTGTGGTGGAGATGAGATTTGATAAAGTAAGTGGAAATCCAGTAAAAGTTTCATTTGGCTACTTTGCACTCTCGAGATAATCATCACCATGTGCCACATGCAATATAAAAGCAATCTGAACACATTCGCGCATAAATGAAATGACCACAATTTTCTCCAAAACTATAACAGATGCAAACTTGTCCTGTGTGGTGGAGATGAGATTTGATAAAGTAAGTGGAAATCCAGTAAAAGTTTCATTTGGCTACTTTCCACTCTCGAGATAATCGTCACCATGTGCCAAATGCAATATAAAAGCAATCTGAACACATTCGCGCATAAATGAAATGACCACAATTTTCTCCAAAACTATAACAGATGCAAACTTGTCCTGTGTGGTGGAGATGAGATTTGATAAAGTAAGTGGAAATATAGTAAAAGTTTCATTTGGCTACTTTGCACTCTCGAGATAATCGTCACCATGTGCCAAATGCAATATAAAAGCAATCTGAACACATTCGCGCATAAATGAAATGACCACAATTTTCTCCAAAACTATAACAGATGCAAACTTGTCCTGTGTGGTGGAGATGATATTTAATAAAATAAGTAGAAATCCACTAAAAGTTTTGTTTGGTTATCTTGCAGTCCCGAGATAATCGTCTCCATGCTCCAAATCCATTTTAAAGCCATTTTTAAGGCATTTCGCGCATACATGAAATGAACACATTTTTCTCCAAAACTATAACAGATGCAAGCTTGTCCTGTTTGGTGGAGATGATATTTAATAAAATAAGTAGAAATCCACTAAAAGTTTTGTTTGGTTATATTGCAATCCCGAGATAATCGTCTCCATGCTCCAAATCCATTTTAAAGCCATTTTTAAGGCATTTCGCGCATACATGAAATGAACATATTTTTCTCCAAAACTATAACAGATGCAAGCTTGTCCTGTTTGGTGGAGATGATATTTAATAAAATAAGTAGAAATCCACTAAAAGTTTTGTTTGGTTATCTTGCAATCCCGAGATAATCGTCTCCATGCTCCAAATCCATTTTAAAGCCATTTTTAAGGCATTTCGCGCATACATGAAATGAACACATTTTTCTCCAAAACTATAACAGATGCAAGCTTGTCCTGTTTGGTGGAGATGATATTTAATAAAATAAGTAGAAATCCACTAAAAGTTTTGTTTGGTTATCTTGCAATCCCGAGAGAATCGTCTCCATGCTCCAAATCCATTTTAAAGCCATTTTTAAGGCATTTCGCGCATACATGAAATGAACACATTTTTCTCCAAAACTATAACAGATGCAAGCTTGTCCTGTTTGGTGGAGATGATATTTAATAAAATAAGTAGAAATCCACTAAAAGTTTTGTTTGGTTATCTTGCAATCCCGAGATAATCGTCTCCATGCTCCAAATCCATTTTAAAGCCATTTTTAAGGCATTTCGCGCATACATGAAATGAACACATTTTTCTCCAAAACTATAACAGATGCAAGCTTGTCCTGTTTGGTGGAGATGATATTTAATAAAATAAGTAGAAATCCACTAAAAGTTTTCTTTGGTTATATTGCAATCCCGAGATAATCGTCTCCATGCTCCAAATCCATTTTAAAGCCATTTTTAAGGCATTTCGCGCATACATGAAATGAACACATTTTTCTCCAAAACTATAACAGATGCAAGCTTGTCCTGTTTGGTGGAGATGATATTTAATAAAATAAGTAGAAATCCACTAAAAGTTTTGTTTGGTTATCTTGCAATCCCGAGATAATCGTCTCCATGCTCCAAATCCATTTTAAAGCCATTTTTAAGGCATTTCGCGCATACATGAAATGAACACATTTTTCTCCAAAACTATAACAGATGCAAGCTTGTCCAGTTTGGTGGAGATGATATTTAATAAAATAAGTAGAAATCCACTAAAAGTTTTGTTTGGTTATCTTGCAATCCCGAGATAATCGTCTCCATGCTCCAAATCCATTTTAAAGCCATTTTTAAGGCATTTCGCGCATACATGAAATGAACACATTTTTCTCCAAAACTATAACAGATGCAAGCTTGTCCTGTTTGGTGGAGATGATATTTAATAAAATAAGTAGAAATCCACTAAAAGTTTTGTTTGGTTATCTTGCAATCCCGAGATAATCGTCTCCATGCTCCAAATCCATTTTAAAGCCATTTTTAAGGCATTTCGCGCATACATGAAATGAACACATTTTTCTCCAAAACTATAACAGATGCAAGCTTGTCCTGTTTGGTGGAGATAATATTTAATAAAATAAGTAGAAATCTACTAAAAGTTTCGTTTGTTTATATTGCCATCCTGAGATAATCGTCTCCATGCTCCAAATCCATTTTAAAGCCATTTCAAAGGCATTTTGCGCATACATGAAATGAACACATTTTTCTCCAAAACTATAACACATGCAAGCTTGTCCTGTTTGGTGGAGATGATATTTAATAAAATAAGTAGAAATCCACTAAAAGTTTTGTTTGGTTATCTTGCAATCCCGAGATAATCGTCTCCATGCTCCAAATCCATTTTAAAGCCATTTTTAAGGCATTTCGCGCATACATGAAATGAACACATTTTTCTCCAAAACTATAACAGATGCAAGCTTGTCCTGTTTGGTGGAGATGATATTTAATAAAATAAGTAGAAATCCACTAAAAGTTTTGTTTGGTTATCTTGCAATCCCGAGATAATCGTCTCCATGCTCCAAATCCATTTTAAAGCCATTTTTAAGGCATTTCGCGCATACATGAAATGAACACATTTTTCTCCAAAACTATAACAGATGCAAGCTTGTCCTGTTTGGTGGAGATGATATTTAATAAAATAAGTAGAAATCCACTAAAAGTTTTGTTTGGTTATCTTGCAATCCCGAGAGAATCGTCTCCATGCTCCAAATCCATTTTAAAGCCATTTTTAAGGCATTTCGCGCATACATGAAATGAACACATTTTTCTCCAAAACTATAACAGATGCAAGCTTGTCCTGTTTGGTGGAGATGATATTTAATAAAATAAGTAGAAATCCACTAAAATTTTTGTTTGGTTATCTTGCAATCCCGAGATAATCGTCTCCATGCTCCAAATCCATTTTAAAGCCATTTTTAAGGCAATTCGCGCATACATGAAATGAACACATTTTTCTCCAAAACTATAACAGATGCAAGCTTGTCCTGTTTGGTGGAGATGATATTTAATAAAATAAGTAGAAATCCACTAAAAGTTTTGTTTGGTTATCTTGCAATCCCGAGATAATCGTCTCCATGCTCCAAATCCATTTTAAAGCCATTTTTAAGGCATTTCGCGCATACATGAAATGAACACATTTTTCTCCAAAACTATAACAGATGCAAGCTTGTCCTGTTTGGTGGAGATGATATTTAATAAAATAAGTAGAAATCCACTAAAAGTTTTGTTTGGTTATCTTGCAATCCCGAGATAATCGTCTCCATGCTCCAAATCCATTTTAAAGCCATTTTTAAGGCATTTCGCGCATACATGAAATGAACACATTTTTCTCCAAAACTATAACAGATGCAAGCTTGTCCTGTTTGGTGGAGATAATATTTAATAAAATAAGTAGAAACCTACTAAAAGTTTCGTTTGTTTATATTGCCATCCTGAGATAATCGTCTCCATGCTCCAAATCTATTTTAAAGCCATTTCAAAGGCATTTTGCGCATACATGAAATGAACACATTTTTCTCCAAAACTATAACACATGCAAGCTTGTACTGTTTGGTGGAGATGATATTTAATAAAATAAGTAGAAATCCACTAAAAGTTGTTTGGTTATATTGCAATCCCGAGATAATCGTCTCCATGCTCCAAATCCATTTTAAAGCCATTTTTAAGGCATTTCGCGCATACATGAAATGAACACATTTTTCTCCAAAACTATAACAGATGCAAGCTTGTCCTGTTTGGTGGAGATGATATTTAATAAAATAAGTAGAAATCCACTAAAAGTTTTGTTTGGTTATCTTGCAATCCCGAGATAATCGTCTCCATGCTCCAAATCCATTTTAAAGCCATTTTTAAGGCATTTCGCGCATACATGAAATGAACACATTTTTCTCCAAAACTATAACAGATGCAAGCTTGTCCAGTTTGGTGGAGATGATATTTAATAAAATAAGTAGAAATCCACTAAAAGTTTTGTTTGGTTATCTTGCAATCCCGAGATAATCGTCTCCATGCTCCAAATCCATTTTAAAGCCATTTTTAAGGCATTTCGCGCATACATGAAATGAACACATTTTTCTCCAAAACTATAACAGATGCAAGCTTGTCCTGTTTGGTGGAGATGATATTTAATAAAATAAGTAGAAATCCACTAAAAGTTTTGTTTGGTTATCTTGCAATCCCGAGATAATCGTCTCCATGCTCCAAATCCATTTTAAAGCCATTTTTAAGGCATTTCGCGCATACATGAAATGAACACATTTTTCTCCAAAACTATAACAGATGCAAGCTTGTCCTGTTTGGTGGAGATAATATTTAATAAAATAAGTAGAAATCTACTAAAAGTTTCGTTTGTTTATATTGCCATCCTGAGATAATCGTCTCCATGCTCCAAATCCATTTTAAAGCCATTTCAAAGGCATTTTGCGCATACATGAAATGAACACATTTTTCTCCAAAACTATAACACATGCAAGCTTGTCCTGTTTGGTGGAGATGATATTTAATAAAATAAGTAGAAATCCACTAAAAGTTTTGTTTGGTTATCTTGCAATCCCGAGATAATCGTCTCCATGCTCCAAATCCATTTTAAAGCCATTTTTAAGGCATTTCGCGCATACATGAAATGAACACATTTTTCTCCAAAACTATAACAGATGCAAGCTTGTCCTGTTTGGTGGAGATGATATTTAATAAAATAAGTAGAAATCCACTAAAAGTTTTGTTTGGTTATCTTGCAATCCCGAGATAATCGTCTCCATGCTCCAAATCCATTTTAAAGCCATTTTTAAGGCATTTCGCGCATACATGAAATGAACACATTTTTCTCCAAAACTATAACAGATGCAAGCTTGTCCTGTTTGGTGGAGATGATATTTAATAAAATAAGTAGAAATCCACTAAAAGTTTTGTTTGGTTATCTTGCAATCCCGAGAGAATCGTCTCCATGCTCCAAATCCATTTTAAAGCCATTTTTAAGGCATTTCGCGCATACATGAAATGAACACATTTTTCTCCAAAACTATAACAGATGCAAGCTTGTCCTGTTTGGTGGAGATGATATTTAATAAAATAAGTAGAAATCCACTAAAATTTTTGTTTGGTTATCTTGCAATCCCGAGATAATCGTCTCCATGCTCCAAATCCATTTTAAAGCCATTTTTAAGGCAATTCGCGCATACATGAAATGAACACATTTTTCTCCAAAACTATAACAGATGCAAGCTTGTCCTGTTTGGTGGAGATGATATTTAATAAAATAAGTAGAAATCCACTAAAAGTTTTGTTTGGTTATCTTGCAATCCCGAGATAATCGTCTCCATGCTCCAAATCCATTTTAAAGCCATTTTTAAGGCATTTCGCGCATACATGAAATGAACACATTTTTCTCCAAAACTATAACAGATGCAAGCTTGTCCTGTTTGGTGGAGATGATATTTAATAAAATAAGTAGAAATCCACTAAAAGTTTTGTTTGGTTATCTTGCAATCCCGAGATAATCGTCTCCATGCTCCAAATCCATTTTAAAGCCATTTTTAAGGCATTTCGCGCATACATGAAATGAACACATTTTTCTCCAAAACTATAACAGATGCAAGCTTGTCCTGTTTGGTGGAGATAATATTTAATAAAATAAGTAGAAACCTACTAAAAGTTTCGTTTGTTTATATTGCCATCCTGAGATAATCGTCTCCATGCTCCAAATCTATTTTAAAGCCATTTCAAAGGCATTTTGCGCATACATGAAATGAACACATTTTTCTCCAAAACTATAACACATGCAAGCTTGTACTGTTTGGTGGAGATGATATTTAATAAAATAAGTAGAAATCCACTAAAAGTTGTTTGGTTATCTTGCAATCCCGAGATAATCGTCTCCATGCTCCAAATCCATTTTAAAGCCATTTTTAAGGCATTTCGCGCATACATGAAATGAACACATTTTTCTCCAAAACTATAACAGATGCAAGCTTGTCCTGTTTGGTGGAGATGATATTTAATAAAATAAGTAGAAATCCACTAAAAGTTTTGTTTGGTTATCTTGCAATCCCGAGATAATCGTCTCCATGCTCCAAATCCATTTTAAAGCCATTTTTAAGGCATTTCGCGCATACATGAAATGAACACATTTTTCTCCAAAACTATAACAGATGCAAGCTTGTCCTGTTTGGTGGAGATGATATTTAATAAAATAAGTAGAAATCCACTAAAAGTTTTGTTTGGTTATCTTGCAATCCCGAGATAATCGTCTCCATGCTCCAAATCCATTTTAAAGCCATTTTTAAGGCATTTCGCGCATACATGAAATGAACACATTTTTCTCCAAAACTATAACAGATGCAAGCTTGTCCTGTTTGGTGGAGATGATATTTAATAAAATAAGTAGAAATCCACTAAAAGTTTTGTTTGGTTATCTTGCAATCCCGAGATAATCGTCTCCATGCTCCAAATCCATTTTAAAGCCATCTTTAAGGCATTTCGCGCATACATGAAATGAACACATTTTTCTCCAAAACTATAACAGATGCAAGCTTGTCCTGTTTGGTGGAGATGATATTTAATAAAATAAGTAGAAATCCACTAAAAGTTTTGTTTGGTTATCTTGCAATCCCGAGATAATCGTCTCCATGCTCCAAATCCATTTTAAAGCCATTTTTAAGGCATTTCGCGCATACATGAAATGAACACATTTTTCTCCAAAACTATAACAGATGCAAGCTTGTCCTGTTTGGTGGAGATGATATTTAATAAAATAAGTAGAAATCCACTAAAAGTTTTGTTTGGTTATCTTGCAATCCCGAGATAATCGTCTCCATGCTCCAAATCCATTTTAAAGCCATTTTTAAGGCATTTCGCGCATACATGAAATGAACACATTTTTCTCCAAAACTATAACAGATGCAAGTATGTCCTGTTTGGTGGAGATGATATTTAATAAAATAAGTAGAAATCCACTAAAAGTTTTGTTTGGTTATCTTGCAATCCCGAGATAATCGTCTCCATGCTCCAAATCCATTTTAAAGCCATTTTTAAGGCATTTCGCGCATACATGAAATGAACACATTTTTCTCCAAAACTATAACAGATGCAAGCTTGTCCTGTTTGGTGGAGATGATATTTAATAAAATAAGTAGAAATCCACTAAAAGTTTTGTTTGGTTATCTTGCAATCCCGAGATAATCGTCTCCATGCTCCAAATCCATTTTAAAGCCATTTTTAAGGCATTTCGCGCATACATGAAATGAACACATTTTTCTCCAAAACTATAACAGATGCAAGCTTGTCCTGTTTGGTGGAGATAATATTTAATAAAATAAGTAGAAATCTACTAAAAGTTTCGTTTGTTTATATTGCCATCCTGAGATAATCGTCTCCATGCTCCAAATCCATTTTAAAGCCATTTCAAAGGCATTTTGCGCATACATGAAATGAACACATTTTTCTCCAAAACTATAACACATGCAAGCTTGTCCTGTTTGGTGGAGATGATATTTAATAAAATAAGTAGAAATCCACTAAAAGTTGTTTGGTTATCTTGCAATCCCGAGATAATCGTCTCCATGCTCCAAATCCATTTTAAAGCCATTTTTAAGGCATTTCGCGCATACATGAAATGAACACATTTTTCTCCAAAACTATAACAGATGCAAGCTTGTCCTGTTTGGTGGAGATGATATTTAATAAAATAAGTAGAAATCCACTAAAAGTTTTGTTTGGTTATCTTGCAATCCCGAGATAATCGTCTCCATGCTCCAAATCCATTTTAAAGCCATTTTTAAGGCATTTCGCGCATACATGAAATGAACACATTTTTCTCCAAAACTATAACAGATGCAAGCTTGTCCTGTTTGGTGGAGATGATATTTAATAAAATAAGTAGAAATCCACTAAAAGTTTTGTTTGGTTATATTGCAATCCCGAGATAATCGTCTCCATGCTCCAAATTCATTTTAAAGCCATTTTTAAGGCATTTCGCGCATACATGAAATGAACACATTTTTCTCCAAAACTATAACAGATGCAAGCTTGTCCTGTTTGGTGGAGATGATATTTAATAAAATAAGTAGAAATCCACTAAAAGTTTTGTTTGGTTATCTTGCAATCCCGAGATAATCGTCTCCATGCTCCAAATCCATTTTAAAGCCATTTTTAAGGCATTTCGCGCATACATGAAATGAACACATTTTTCTCCAAAACTATAACAGATGCAAGCTTGTCCTGTTTGGTGGAGATGATATTTAATAAAATAAGTAGAAATCCACTAAAAGTTTTGTTTGGTTATCTTGCAATCCCGAGATAATCGTCTCCATGCTCCAAATCCATTTTAAAGCCATTTCAAAGGCATTTCGCGCATACATGAAATGAACACATTTTTCTCCAAAACTATAACAGATGCAAGCTTGTCCTGTTTGGTGGAGATGATATTTAATAAAATAAGTAGAAATCCACTAAAAGTTTTGTTTGGTTGTATTGCAATCCCGAGATAATCGTCTCCATGCTCCAAATCCATTTTAAAGCCATTTTTAAGGCATTTCGCGCATACATGAAATGAACATATTTTTCTCCAAAACTATAACAGATGCAAGCTTGTCCTGTTTGGTGGAGATGATATTTAATAAAATAAGTAGAAATCCACTAAAAGTTTTGTTTGGTTATCTTGCAATCCCGAGATAATCGTCTCCATGCTCCAAATCCATTTTAAAGCCATTTTTAAGGCATTTCGCGCATACATGAAATGAACACATTTTTCTCCAAAACTATAACAGATGCAAGCTTGTCCTGTTTGGTGGAGATAATATTTAATAAAATAAGTAGAAATCTACTAAAAGTTTCGTTTGTTTATATTGCCATCCTGAGATAATCGTCTCCATGCTCCAAATCCATTTTAAAGCCATTTCAAAGGCATTTTGCGCATACATGAAATGAACACATTTTTCTCCAAAACTATAACACATGCAAGCTTGTCCTGTTTGGTGGAGATGATATTTAATAAAATAAGTAGAAATCCACTAAAAGTTGTTTGGTTATCTTGCAATCCCGAGATAATCGTCTCCATGCTCCAAATCCATTTTAAAGCCATTTTTAAGGCATTTCGCGCATACATGAAATGAACACATTTTTCTCCAAAACTATAACAGATGCAAGCTTGTCCTGTTTGGTGGAGATGATATTTAATAAAATAAGTAGAAATCCACTAAAAGTTTTGTTTGGTTATCTTGCAATCCCGAGATAATCGTCTCCATGCTCCAAATCCATTTTAAAGCCATTTTTAAGGCATTTCGCGCATACATGAAATGAACACATTTTTCTCCAAAACTATAACAGATGCAAGCTTGTCCTGTTTGGTGGAGATGATATTTAATAAAATAAGTAGAAATCCACTAAAAGTTTTGTTTGGTTATATTGCAATCCCGAGATAATCGTCTCCATGCTCCAAATTCATTTTAAAGCCATTTTTAAGGCATTTCGCGCATACATGAAATGAACACATTTTTCTCCAAAACTATAACAGATGCAAGCTTGTCCTGTTTGGTGGAGATGATATTTAATAAAATAAGTAGAAATCCACTAAAAGTTTTGTTTGGTTATCTTGCAATCCCGAGATAATCGTCTCCATGCTCCAAATCCATTTTAAAGCCATTTTTAAGGCATTTCGCGCATACATGAAATGAACACATTTTTCTCCAAAACTATAACAGATGCAAGCTTGTCCTGTTTGGTGGAGATGATATTTAATAAAATAAGTAGAAATCCACTAAAAGTTTTGTTTGGTTATCTTGCAATCCCGAGATAATCGTCTCCATGCTCCAAATCCATTTTAAAGCCATTTCAAAGGCATTTTGCGCATACATGAAATGAACACATTTTTCTCCAAAACTATAACACATGCAAGCTTGTCCTGTTTGGTGGAGATGATATTTAATAAAATAAGTAGAAATCCACTAAAAGTTTTGTTTGGTTATCTTGCAATCCCGAGATAATCGTCTCCATGCTCCAAATCCATTTTAAAGCCATTTTTAGGGCATTTCGCGCATACATGAAATGAACACATTTTTCTCCAAAACTATAACAGATGCAAGCTTGTCCTGTTTGGTGGAGATGATATTTAATAAAATAAGTAGAAATCCACTAAAAGTATTGTTTTGTTATCTTGCAATCCCGAGATAATCGTCTCCATGCTCCAAATCCATTTTAAAGCCATTTTTAAGGCATTTCGCGCATACATGAAATGAACACATTTTTCTCCAAAACTATAACAGATGCAAGCTTGTCCTGTTTGGTGGAGACGATATTTAATAAAATAAGTAGAAATCCACTAAAAGTTTTGTTTGGTTATATTGCAATCCCGAGATAATCGTCTCCATGCTCCAAATCCATTTTAAAGCCATTTTTAAGGCATTTCGCGCATACATGAAATGAACACATTTTTCTCCAAAACTATAACAGATGCAAGCTTGTCCTGTTTGGTGGAGATAATATTTAATAAAATAAGTAGAAATCTACTAAAAGTTTCGTTTGTTTATATTGCCATCCTGAGATAATCGTCTCCATGCTCCAAATCCATTTTAAAGCCATTTCAAAGGCATTTTGCGCATACATGAAATGAACACATTTTTCTCCAAAACTATAACACATGCAAGCTTGTCCTGTTTGGTGGAGATGATATTTAATAAAATAAGTAGAAATCCACTAAAAGTTTTGTTTGGTTATCTTGCAATCCCGAGATAATCGTCTCCATGCTCCAAATCCATTTTAAAGCCATTTTTAAGGCATTTCGCGCATACATGAAATGAACACATTTTTCTCCAAAACTATAACAGATGCAAGCTTGTCCTGTTTGGTGGAGATGATATTTAATAAAATAAGTAGAAATCCACTAAAAGTTTTGTTTGGTTATCTTGCAATCCCGAGATAATCGTCTCCATGCTCCAAATCCATTTTAAAGCCATTTTTAAGGCATTTCGCGCATACATGAAATGAACACATTTTTCTCCAAAACTATAACAGATGCAAGCTTGTCCTGTTTGGTGGAGATGATATTTAATAAAATAAGTAGAAATCCACTAAAAGTTTTGTTTGGTTATCTTGCAATCCCGAGATAATCGTCTCCATGCTCCAAATCCATTTTAAAGCCATTTCAAAGGCATTTTGCGCATACATGAAATGAACACATTTTTCTCCAAAACTATAACACATGCAAGCTTGTCCTGTTTGGTGGAGATGATATTTAATAAAATAAGTAGAAATCCACTAAAAGTTTTGTTTGGTTATCTTGCAATCCCGAGAAAATCGTCTCCATGCTCCAAATCCATTTTAAAGCCATTTTTAAGGCATTTCGCGCATACATGAAATGAACACATTTTTCTCCAAAACTATAACAGATGCAAGCTTGTCCTGTTTGGTGGAGATGATATTTAATAAAATAATTAGAAATCCACTAAAATTTTTGTTTGGTTATCTTGCAATCCCGAGATAATCGTCTCCATGCTCCAAATCCATTTTAAAGCCATTTTAAGGCATTTCGCGCATACATGAAATGAACACATTTTTCTCCAAAACTATAACAGATGCAAGCTTGTCCTGTTTGGTGGAGATGATATTTAATAAAATAAGTAGAAATCCACTAAAAGTTTTGTTTGGTTATATTGCAATCCCGAGATAATCGTCTCCATGCTCCAAATTCATTTTAAAGCCATTTTTAAGGCATTTCGCGCATACATGAAATGAACACATTTTTCTCCAAAACTATAACAGATGCAAGCTTGTCCTGTTTGGTGGAGATGATATTTAATAAAATAAGTAGAAATCCACTAAAAGTTTTGTTTGGTTATCTTGCAATCCCGAGATAATCGTCTCCATGCTCCAAATCCATTTTAAAGCCATTTTTAAGGCATTTCGCGCATACATGAAATGAACACATTTTTCTCCAAAACTATAACAGATGCAAGCTTGTCCTGTTTGGTGGAGATGATATTTAATAAAATAAGTAGAAATCCACTAAAAGTTTTGTTTGGTTATCTTGCAATCCCGAGATAATCGTCTCCATGCTCCAAATCCATTTTAAAGCCATTTTTAAGGCATTTCGCGCATACATGAAATGAACACATTTTTCTCCAAAACTATAACAGATGCAAGCTTGTCCTGTTTGGTGGAGATGATATTTAATAAAATAAGTAGAAATCCACTAAAAGTTTTGTTTGGTTATCTTGCAATCCCGAGATAATCGTCTCCATGCTCCAAATCCATTTTAAAGCCATTTCAAAGGCATTTTGCGCATACATGAAATGAACACATTTTTCTCCAAAACTATAACACATGCAAGCTTGTCCTGTTTGGTGGAGATGATATTTAATAAAATAAGTAGAAATCCACTAAAAGTTTTGTTTGGTTATCTTGCAATCCCGAGAAAATCGTCTCCATGCTCCAAATCCATTTTAAAGCCATTTTTAAGGCATTTCGCGCATACATGAAATGAACACATTTTTCTCCAAAACTATAACAGATGCAAGCTTGTCCTGTTTGGTGGAGATGATATTTAATAAAATAAGTAGAAATCCACTAAAATTTTTGTTTGGTTATCTTGCAATCCCGAGATAATCGTCTCCATGCTCCAAATCCATTTTAAAGCCATTTTAAGGCATTTCGCGCATACATGAAATGAACACATTTTTCTCCAAAACTATAACAGATGCAAGCTTGTCCTGTTTGGTGGAGATGATATTTAATAAAATAAGTAGAAATCCACTAAAAGTTTTGTTTGGTTATATTGCAATCCCGAGATAATCGTCTCCATGCTCCAAATTCATTTTAAAGCCATTTTTAAGGCATTTCGCGCATACATGAAATGAACACATTTTTCTCCAAAACTATAACAGATGCAAGCTTGTCCTGTTTGGTGGAGATGATATTTAATAAAATAAGTAGAAATACACTAAAAGTTTTGTTTGGTTATCTTGCAATCCCGAGATAATCGTCTCCATGCTCCAAATCCATTTTAAAGCCATTTTTAAGGCATTTCGCGCATACATGAAATGAACACATTTTTCTCCAAAACTATAACAGATGCAAGCTTGTCCTGTTTGGTGGAGATGATATTTAATAAAATAAGTAGAAATCCACTAAAAGTTTTGTATCTTGCAATCCCGAGATAATCGTCTCCATGCTCCAAATCCATTTTAAAGCCATTTCAAAGGCATTTTGCGCATACATGAAATGAACACATTTTTCTCCAAAACTATAACACATGCAAGCTTGTCCTGTTTGGTGGAGATGATATTTAATAAAATAAGTAGATATCCACTAAAAGTTTTGTTTGGTTATCTTGCAATCCCGAGATAATCGTCTCCATGCTCCAAATCCATTTTAAAGCCATTTTTAAGGCATTTCGCGCATACATGAAATGAACACATTTTTCTCCAAAACTATAACAGATGCAAGCTTGTTCTGTTTGGTGGAGATGATATTTAATAAAATAAGTAGAAATCCACTAAAAGTTTTGTTTTGTTATCTTGCAATCCCGAGATAATCGTCTCCATGCTCCAAATCCATTTTAAAGCCATTTTTAAGGCATTTCGCGCATACATGAAATGAACACATTTTTCTCCAAAACTATAACAGATGCAAGCTTGTCCTGTTTGGTGGAGATGATATTTAATAAAATAAGTAGAAATCCACTAAAAGTTTTGTTTGGTTATATTGCATTCCCGAGATAATCGTCTCCATGCTCCAAATCCATTTTAAAGCCATTTTTAAGGCATTTCGCGCATACATGAAATGAACACATTTTTCTCCAAAACTATAACAGATGCAAGCTTGTCCTGTTTGGTGGAGATAATATTTAATAAAATAAGTAGAAATCTACTAAAAGTTTCGTTTGTTTATATTGCCATCCTGAGATAATCGTCTCCATGCTCCAAATCCATTTTAAAGCCATTTCAAAGGCATTTTGCGCATACATGAAATGAACACATTTTTCTCCAAAACTATAACACATGCAAGCTTGTCCTGTTTGGTGGAGATGATATTTAATAAAATAAGTAGAAATCCACTAAAAGTTTTGTTTGGTTATCTTGCAATCCCGAGATAATCGTCTCCATGCTCCAAATCCATTTTAAAGCCATTTTTAAGGCATTTCGCGCATACATGAAATGAACACATTTTTCTCCAAAACTATAA
Source organism: Anomaloglossus baeobatrachus (assembly GCF_048569485.1). Lineage (NCBI taxonomy): Eukaryota > Metazoa > Chordata > Amphibia > Anura > Aromobatidae > Anomaloglossus > Anomaloglossus baeobatrachus. Next base: position 97,922 of record NW_027443505.1, on the reverse strand, counting down.
CAGATGCAAGCTTGTCCTGTTTGGTGGAGATGATATTTAATAAAATAAGTAGTAGTGATGAGCGAGTACTAAAAAGCTCGGGTGCTCGAAGCTCGGGCCGAGCCTCCCAAGATACTCGTGTACTCGGCCCGAGCAACGAGCCCAATGTTATCCTATGGGAGACCCGAGTATTTTTGTGAAATGACCTCCCGGCAGCATGGAGAAACCCTAAAAATGTCACAAAAGTCTCAGAAGAGTGCTCAAATGACATGGCAACAGCATGGGGAAGACCCCTTGAAGCATTTATCACTCAAAAGTCACAGCTGTGAACAATTTTGTCCGCGTTTTACGCCATTTTTACGGACTCACCAGAAAACCTTCCAAAATGACCCCAAAATGATTTTTCATGGCGGAAATGTTAAGGGCACATACCCAATAGTGAGATAGAGCTGGTGTATGTTACTTTTTGAGATCAATACATGAAAGATTTTACGTGAAAACATTGTGTGGCACTCCGATGTCCCTGAGAAGAGACGTACATGAAGGCCTCTTGAGTCTAATGTGCCCATTTTGAGGAAGTGAGTCTTTGTAGTATTTTCCTTTGCCAGGGCAGTCCTAAATTGTGAGGTTCACCAATGCCCCTGCATACAGACGTGCATGAGGGCCTCAAAACATTAAGTGTCCATTGTCAGGAAGTGGGTGTATTATAGTATAGCCCTTAGGCAGGGCAGCCAAAAATTGGGAGGCTCCACATTGTCCCTGGGTAGAGACGTGCATGATGGCCTTTAAACCTGAAGTGCCCATTGTAAGGAAGTGGGTCTATTTCAGTATAGCCCTTTGCCAGGGCAGCCAAAAATTGGGAGGCTCCACATTGTCCCTGGGTAGAGACGTGCATGAGGGCCTCAAAACATTAAGTGTCCATTGTCAGGAAGTGGGTGTATTATAGTATAGCCCTTAGGCAGGGCAGCCAAAAATTGGGAGGCTCCACATTGTCCCTGGGTAGAGACGTGCATGATGGCCTTTAAACCTGAAGTGCCCATTGTAAGGAAGTGGGTCTATTTCAGTATAGCCCTTTGCCAGGGCAGCCAAAAATTGGGAGGCTCCACATTGTCCCTGGGTAGAGACGTGCATGATGGCCTTTAAACCTGAAGTGCCCATTGTAAGGAAGTGGGTCTATTTCAGTATAGCCCTTTGCCAGGGCAGCCAAAAATTGGGAGGCTCCACATTGTCCCTGGGTAGAGACGTGCATGAGGGCCTCAAAACATTAAGTGTCCATTTTAAGGAAGTGGGTGTATTTCAGTATAGCCCTTAGGCAGGGCAGCCAAAAATTGGGAGGCTCCACATTGTCCCTGGATAGAGACGTGCATGATGGCCTTTAAACCTGAAGTGCCCATTGTAAGGAAGTGGGTCTATTTCAGTATAGCCCTTTGCCAGGGCAGCCAAAAATTGGGGGGCTCCACATTGTCCCTGGGTAGAGACGTGCATGAGGGCCTCAAAACATTAAGTGTCCATTTTAAGGAAGTGGGTGTATTTCAGTATAGCCCTTAGGCAGGGCAGCCAAAAATTGGGAGGCTCCACATTGTCCCTGGATAGAGACGTGCATGATGGCCTTTAAACCTGAAGTGCCCATTGTAAGGAAGTGGGTCTATTTCAGTATAGCCCTTTGCCAGGGCAGCCAAAAATTGGGAGGCTCCACATTGTCCCTGGGTAGAGACGTGCATGATGGCCTTTAAACCTGAAGTGCCCATTGTAAGGAAGTGGGTCTATTTCAGTATAGCCCTTTGCCAGGGCAGCCAAAAATTGGGAGGCTCCACATTGTCCCTGGGTAGAGACGTGCATGAGGGCCTCAAAACATTAAGTGTCCATTTTAAGGAAGTGGGTGTATTTCAGTATAGCCCTTAGGCAGGGCAGCCAAAAATTGGGAGGCTCCACATTGTCCCTGGATAGAGACGTGCATGATGGCCTTTAAACCTGAAGTGCCCATTGTAAGGAAGTGGGTCTATTTCAGTATAGCCCTTTGCCAGGGCAGCCAAAAATTGGGAGGCTCCACATTGTCCCTGGGTAGAGACGTGCATGATGGCCTTTAAACCTGAAGTGCCCATTGTAAGGAAGTGGGTCTATTTCAGTATAGCCCTTTGCCAGGGCAGCCAAAAATTGGGAGGCTCCACATTGTCCCTGGGTAGAGACGTGCATGAGGGCCTCAAAACATTAAGTGTCCATTTTAAGGAAGTGGGTGTATTTCAGTATAGCCCTTAGGCAGGGCAGCCAAAAATTGGGAGGCTCCACATTGTCCCTGGGTAGAGACGTGCATGATGGCCTTTAAACCTGAAGTGCCCATTGTAAGGAAGTGGGTCTATTTCAGTATAGCCCTTTGCCAGGGCAGCCAAAAATTGGGAGGCTCCACATTGTCCCTGGGTAGAGACGTGCATGAGGGCCTCAAAACATTAAGTGTCCATTTTAAGGAAGTGGGTGTATTTCAGTATAGCCCTTAGGCAGGGCAGCCAAAAATTGGGAGGCTCCACATTGTCCCTGGATAGAGACGTGCATGATGGCCTTTAAACCTGAAGTGCCCATTGTAAGGAAGTGGGTCTATTTCAGTATAGCCCTTTGCCAGGGCAGCCAAAAATTGGGAGGCTCCACATTGTCCCTGGGTAGAGACGTGCATGATGGCCTTTAAACCTGAAGTGCCCATTGTAAGGAAGTGGGTCTATTTCAGTATAGCCCTTTGCCAGGGCAGCCAAAAATTGGGAGGCTCCACATTGTCCCTGGGTAGAGACGTGCATGAGGGCCTCAAAACATTAAGTGTCCATTTTAAGGAAGTGGGTGTATTTCAGTATAGCCCTTAGGCAGGGCAGCCAAAAATTGGGAGGCTCCACATTGTCCCTGGGTAGAGACGTGCATGATGGCCTTTAAACCTGAAGTGCCCATTGTAAGGAAGTGGGTCTATTTCAGTATAGCCCTTTGCCAGGGCAGCCAAAAATTGGGAGGCTCCACATTGTCCCTGGGTAGAGACGTGCATGAGGGCCTCAAAACATTAAGTGTCCATTTTAAGGAAGTGGGTGTATTATAGTATAGCCCTTAGGCAGGGCAGCCAAAAATTGGGAGGCTCCACATTGTCCCTGGGTAGAGACGTGCATGAGGGCCTCAAAACATTAAGTGTCCATTTTAAGGAAGTGGGTGTATTATAGTATAGCCCTTAGGCAGGGCAGCCAAAAATTGGGAGGCTACACGTTGTCCCTGGGTAGAGACGTGCATGAGGGCCTCAAAACATTGTTCCCATTGCAAAGGAGCGGGTCTCCTGTCGTTGTAATGTCCATTCTGCAAAGAATGGGCGAAAAAATTTACCACTGGGGGTATACCTGAAACAAAGACCTAACTATTGTAACGGTCATCATGATGGCGCATGAGGAGAAGGAGGAGCAGTCCAGCGATTATCCAAAGTCGAGAAGTGTACCCATGGGTGAGTGGAGGTACATGGCAAACTTTAAATTCCGCTCTCATTTGCTGGTGGTGTGGTGAAGTCTGGCCCAATCCAACCCTTGTTCATCTTTATCAGAGTCAGCCTGTCAGCATTTTCAGTTGACAGGCGGGTGCGTTTATCTGTAATGATTCCACCTGCGGCACTAAAAACACGCTCTGACAAAACGCTAGCAGCAGGGCAGGCCAGGACTTCCAAGGCGTAGAGAGCCAATTCATGCCACGTGTCCAGCTTGGATACCCAATAATTGTAAGGCACAGAGGAATGTCGGAGTACAGTTGTTCGATCTGCAAGGTACTCCTTCAGCATCTGGGCAAACTTAGGATTTCTTGTGGCACTACCCCGCACCTCAGGGGCTGTGGTACGTGAGGGGCTGAGAAAACTGTCCCACATCTTAAAGACTGTTCCCCTACCTCTGGCGGATTGGACTTGTGCCTCTCTCGGCTGTACGCCTCGGTTGTCCACTGATTCCTGACCTATGCCGCTAGCGTTTTGTGAGGGGAATGCTTTGCCTACTTCCGTGAGTATGGCCTTCCGAAACTGCTGCATTTTGGTTGACCTCTCCTCCACGGGAATAAGAGACAAAAAGTTCTCCTTGTAGCGTGGGTCTAACAGTGTTACCAACCAGTAATGATTGTCGGCCAAGATGTTCTTAACGCGAGGGTCACGAGACAGGCAGCTTACCATAAAGTCAGCCATGTGCGCCAGACTCTTAACAGCCAGGACTTCAGTAGCCTGACCAACAAGATGACTGAACATGCTGTCCTCCTCCTCCTCCTCCTCCTCCTCCTCCTCATCTACCCTGTCCTCTGGCCAGCCACGCTGAATCGAGGATATGACTGGTGTGCATGTCATATCCTCAATTTGGCCGGAGAGTTGCTCCATGTCTTCATCCTCCTCCTCGTCATAGTCCTCCACTGCACGTTGTGATGAGACGAGGCTGGGCTGTGTGTTATCACCCACACCCACTACTGTTTCTTGCTGCAACTCATCGCGCTCCGCCTGCAATGCATCATGTTTGTTTTTCAGCAGGGACCGTTTTAGAAGGCAGAGTAGCGGTATGGTGACGCTAATAATGGCGTCATCACCACTCACCATCTTGGTGGAGTCCTCAAAGTTTTGGAGGATGGTACATAGGTCTGACATCCATCTCCACTCCTCAGGTGTTATGTGTGGAGTTTGACCCATTTCCCGACGGCTTAGGTGATGCAGGTACTCAACAACTGCCCTCTTCTGCTCACATATCCTGACCAACATGTGCAGAGTTGAATTCCAACGCGTGGGGACATCACACACCAGTCTGTGAGCCGGAAGATGCAAACGGCGCTGAAAGCCGGCAAGGCCGGCTGAAGCAGTAGGTGACTTTCGAAAATGTGCAGACAGGCGGCGAACTTTTACCAGCAGATCAGACAGCTCTGGGTATGACTTTATAAACCGCTGAACCACGAGGTTGAGCACATGGGCCACGCATGGAACATGTGTCAGCTGGCCTCGCCTCAAAGCCGCCACCAGGTTCCGGCCATTGTCACAAACGACCTTTCCTGGCTTTAGGTTCAGAGGTGTGAGCCAGTGATCTGCCTGCTGTTTCAGAGCTGTCCACAGCTCTTCTGCATTGTGGGGTTTGTCACCTATGCAGATTAGCTTCAGCACAGCCTGTTGCCGCTTCGCCGAGGCAGTGCTGCAGTGCTTCCAGCTTGTGACTGGTGTGGAGGGCACAGTGGATGAGGATGCGCAGGAGGAGGAGGAGGCTGAAGAGCATGACATTCCGGAGCTGTAGAGTGTGGGTGAAACACTGACTGAGGTAGGGCCTGCAAACCTTGGTGTGGGAAGGACGTGTTGCGTCCCTCGCTCAGACTGGGTCCCAGCTTCCACAATATTAACCCAGTGTGCCGTCAACGAGATGTAGCGGCCTTGCCCACAAGCACTTGTCCACGTGTCTGTGGTTAGGTGGACCTTGGGTGAAACAGCGTTGTTCAGGGCACGTGTGATGTTTTGTGACACGTGGTTATGCAACGCGGGGACGGCACACCGGGAGAAATAGTGGCGGCTGGGGACCGAGTAACGTGGGACAGCTGCCGCCATCAGGTCACGGAATGCTTCTGTCTCCACCAGCCTAAAAGGCAACATTTCCAGCGCAAGCAGTCGCGAAATGTTAGCATTTAGAACTGTGGCATGTGGGGTGTTGGCAGTGTATTTGCGCCTGCGTTCAAAGGTTTGCTGAATGGATAACTGAACGCTGCGCTGGGACAAGGACGTGCTTGATGATGGTGTTCTTTCTGCGTAGGCAACTGTAGGTGCAGGAGTGGAGGAGGCTTGTTCGCAGGCAGCATGGACAGAGGATTGGCTCGCATGCACAACCAGCGAAGACGTAGCAGTGACATCAGCAAGCACTGCTCCTCGACTCTGTTGTACTTCCCACAAAGTCGGGTGCTTGGCTGACATGTGCCTGATCATGCTGGTGGTGGTCAGGCTGCTAGTTTTGGTACCCCTGCTGATGCTGGCACGGCAGGTGTTGCAAATGGCCTTTTTTGAATCATCTGGATCCAACTTAAAAAACTGCCAGACTCGTGAAGACCTAACATTTGGACAGGCACCTTGTGTCGTCGTGTTGTTCCGGGGAACGGTTGCCTGACTTCTGCCTGGGGCCACCACCCTGCTTCTTACTGCCTGTTGTGATGCTACGCCTCCCTCCCCCTGTGCACTGCTGTCCTCGCTCTGCATATCCTCCTGCCAGGTTGGGTCAGTTACTGGATCATCCACCACGTCGTCTTCCTCTTCCGCACCCTGCTCCTCCTCCTGACTTGCTGACAATTGTGTCTCATCATCGTCCACCACTTGTTGAGACACGTTGCCAACTTCGTGAGAACGTGGCTGCTCAAATATTTGGCCATCTGTACAGACGATCTCCTCATGACCCACTTCAATATGAGCTGGCGAGAGGCCAGAATGTGTGAATGGAAACGTGAACAGCTCTTCCGAGTGTCCAAGTGTGGGATCATTAATGTCCGAGGAGGACGTGTACTCAGCCTGGTGGTAGGAAGGAGGATCAGGTTCAGAAATGTGCGGTGCAGTATCACGGCTACTGACACTTGACCGTGTGGAAGACAGAGTGTTTGTGGTGGTGCCAATCTGACTGGAAGCATTATCCGCTATCCAACTAACAACCTGTTGACACTGGTCTTGGTTCAAGAGCGGTGTACTGCTGCGGTCCCCAAGAATTTGGGACAGGACGTGCGAGCGACTAGATGTGGCCCTTTGTTGTGGCGAAATTAGAGCTTGCCCACGACCTCGGCCTCTGCCTGCACCACCATCACGTCCACTTCCTTGTTCCTTGCCAATGCCCTTGCGCATTTTGCAATGCTGTGCACTGCTGACGTGTATATTCACTACTTGTGCGTTATATCAAAGTTTCTGGAAATTGCACACAAGTGCACCTGTACGCTGCCACCGACAGGCACACACGTGCGGTTTTAAAAACCAAGCACGGACGCAATAATAACCTAACACAGGTTTTAGGAGCAAAAATTAAGAACTCTGACACTATCAGCCACTGCTGACTGACGTGTATTATACACTACACTTGTGCGTTATATAATAGTTTGGTAAACGCACACCAGTGCACCTGTACGCTGCCACCAACAGGCACACACGTGCGGTTTTAAAAACCAAGCACGGACGCAATAATAACCTAACACAGGTTTTAGGAGCAAAAATTAAGAACTCTGACACTATCAGCCACTGCTGACTGACGTGTATTATACACTACACTTGTGCGTTATATAATAGTTTGGTAAACGCACACCAGTGCACCTGTACGCTGCCACCAACAGGCACACACGTGCGGTTTTAAAAACCAAGCACGGACGCAATAATAACCTAACACAGGTTTTAGGAGCAAAAATTAAGAACTCTGACACTATCAGCCACTGCTGACTGACGTGTATTATACACTACACTTGTGCGTTATATAATAGTTTGGTAAACGCACACCAGTGCACCTGTACGCTGCCACCAACAGGCACACACGTGCGGTTTTAAAAACCAAGCACGGACGCAATAATAACCTAACACAGGTTTTAGGAGCAAAAATTAAGAACTCTGACACTATCAGCCACTGCTGACTGACGTGTATTATACACTACACTTGTGCGTTATATAATAGTTTGGTAAACGCACACCAGTGCACCTGTACGCTGCCACCAACAGGCACACACGTGCGGTTTTAAAAACCAAGCACGGACGCAATAATAACCTAACACAGGTTTTAGGAGCAAAAATTAAGAACTCTGACACTATCAGCCACTGCTGACTGACGTGTATTATACACTACACTTGTGCGTTATATAATAGTTTGGTAAACGCACACCAGTGCACCTGTACGCTGCCACCAACAGGCACACACGTGCGGTTTTAAAAACCAAGCACGGACGCAATAATAACCTAACACAGGTTTTAGGAGCAAAAATTAAGAACTCTGACACTATCAGCCACTGCTGACTGACGTGTATTATACACTACACTTGTGCGTTATATAATAGTTTGGTAAACGCACACCAGTGCACCTGTACGCTGCCACCAACAGGCACACACGTGCGGTTTTAAAAACCAAGCACGGACGCAATAATAACCTAACACAGGTTTTAGGAGCAAAAATTAAGAACTCTGACACTATCAGCCACTGCTGACTGACGTGTATTATACACTACACTTGTGCGTTATATAATAGTTTGGTAAACGCACACCAGTGCACCTGTACGCTGCCACCAACAGGCACACACGTGCGGTTTTAAAAACCAAGCACGGACGCAATAATAACCTAACACAGGTTTTAGGAGCAAAAATTAAGAACTCTGACACTATCAGCCACTGCTGACTGACGTGTATTATACACTACACTTGTGCGTTATATAATAGTTTGGTAAACGCACACCAGTGCACCTGTACGCTGCCACCAACAGGCACACACGTGCGGTTTTAAAAACCAAGCACGGACGCAATAATAACCTAACACAGGTTTTAGGAGCAAAAATTAAGAACTCTGACACTATCAGCCACTGCTGACTGACGTGTATTATACACTACACTTGTGCGTTATATAATAGTTTGGTAAACGCACACCAGTGCACCTGTACGCTGCCACCAACAGGCACACACGTGCGGTTTTAAAAACCAAGCACGGACGCAATAATAACCTACTAACAGGTTTTTTTGGGGAGCGACAATTACAGTACAGACAAGTCAGACACTATCTGGACTGTTTTACACTGTGTACACCAGCCCCAGATATGAAGGCTGGTATACGGTCACCACTACCCTGCCTGCCTGCCTGCCTGTATACTGCTACAATAGTCCTGACAAGGACTCTTTTGGTCACTAGCCTGTATTCAGACCTGGCTATACCCTGCCTGTATATAGCAACAATAGTCCTGAGAAGGACTCTGCTACTGTACTCCGACCTGGCTATACCCTGCCTGCCTGTATACAACTAGAATAGTCCTGAGAAGGACTTTTGGTCACACTGTTTGCAGCCCTGCAACTGAAAAAGCTATAAAGGGCCGCAAAGCTTTCCCTGAATCAGCGACACTCTCCCTACACTCACTGTCAGAATAGCTGTGAGCAGAGCACAGCGCGCCGGCCGATATAAAGGCTCGGTGACGCTGTGCAGGCCGGCCAATCACTGCAATTCCACAACTAACAGGGCTGTGGCATTGCAGTGGTCTGCCAGCCAATCCCTGCATGAGGGCTGGCTCTCAAAAGAGCGCCAACATGCAGAAATGAAGACCACGAGTAAAGCACGAGTATCGCGAGATTACTCGGTCCCCGCCGAGCAGCCCGAGTACAGTGATACTCGTGCGAGTACCGAGTAGTGACAAGCATGCTCGCTCATCACTAATAAGTAGAAATCCACTAAAAGTTTTGTTTGGTTATCTTGCAATCCCGAGATAATCATCTCCATGCTCCAAATCCATTTTAAAGCCATTTTTAAGGCATTTCGCGCATACATGAAATGAACACATTTTTCTCCAAAACTATAACAGATGCAAGCTTGTCCTGTTTGGTGGAGATGATATTTAATAAAATAAGTAGAAATCCACTAAAATTTTTGTTTGGTTATCTTGCAATCCCGAGATAATCGTCTCCATGCTCCAAATCCATTTTAAAGCCATTTTTAAGGCATTTCGCGCATACATGAACACATTTTTCTCCAAAACTATAACAGATGCAAGCTTGTCCTGTTTGGTGGAGATGATATTTAATAAAATAAGTAGAAATCCACTAAAAGTTTTGTTTGGTTATATTGCAATCCCGAGATAATCGTCTCCATGCTCCAAATCCATTTTAAAGCCATTTTTAAGGCATTTCGCGCATACATGAAATGAACACATTTTTCTCCAAAACTATAACAGATGCAAGCTTGTCCTGTTTGGTGGAGATAATATTTAATAAAATAAGTAGAAATCTACTAAAAGTTTCGTTTGTTTATATTGCCATCCTGAGATAATCGTCTCCATGCTCCAAATCCATTTTAAAGCCATTTCAAAGGCATTTTGCGCATACATGAAATGAACACATTTTTCTCCAAAACTATAACACATGCAAGCTTGTCCTGTTTGGTGGAGATGATATTTAATAAAATAAGTAGAAATCCACTAAAAGTTTTGTTTGGTTATCTTGCAATCTCGAGATAATCGTCTCCATGCTCCAAATCCATTTTAAAGCCATTTTTAAGGCATTTCGCGCATACATGAAATGAACACATTTTTCTCCAAAACTATAACAGATGCAAGCTTGTCCTGTTTGGTGGAGATGATATTTAATAAAATAAGTAGAAATCCACTAAAAGTTTTGTTTGGTTATCTTGCAACCCCGAGATAATCGTCTCCATGCTCCAAATCCATTTTAAAGCCATTTTTAAGGCATTTCGCGCATACATGAAATGAACACATTTTTCTCCAAAACTATAACAGATGCAAGCTTGTCCTGTTTGGTGGAGATGATATTTAATAAAATAAGTAGAAATCCACTAAAAGTTTTGTTTGGTTATCTTGCAATCCCGAGATAATCGTCTCCATGCTCCAAATCCATTTTAAAGCCATTTTTAAGGCATTTCGCGCATACATGAAATGAACACATTTTTCTCCAAAACTATAACAGATGCAAGCTTGTCCTGTTTGGTGGAGATGATATTTAATAAAATAAGTAGAAATCCACTAAAAGTTTTGTTTGGTTATCTTGCAATCCCGAGATAATCATCTCCATGCTCCAAATCCATTTTAAAGCCATTTTTAAGGCATTTCGCGCATACATGAAATGAACACATTTTTCTCCAAAACTATAACAGATGCAAGCTTGTCCTGTTTGGTGGAGATGATATTTAATAAAATAAGTAGAAATCCACTAAAATTTTTGTTTGGTTATCTTGCAATCCCGAGATAATCGTCTCCATGCTCCAAATCCATTTTAAAGCCATTTTTAAGGCATTTCGCGCATACATGAAATGAACACATTTTTCTCCAAAACTATAACAGATGCAAGCTTGTCCTGTTTGGTGGAGATGATATTTAATAAAATAAGTAGAAATCCACTAAAAGTTTTGTTTGGTTATATTGCAATCCCGAGATAATCGTCTCCATGCTCCAAATCCATTTTAAAGCCATTTTTAAGGCATTTCGCGCATACATGAAATGAACACATTTTTCTCCAAAACTATAACAGATGCAAGCTTGTCCTGTTTGGTGGAGAAGATATTTAATAAAATAAGTAGAAATCCACTAAAAGTTTTGTTTGGTTATCTTGCAATCCCGAGATAATCGTCTCCATGCTCCAAATCCATTTTAAAGCCATTTTTAAGGCATTTCGCGCATACATGAAATGAACACATTTTTCTCCAAAACTATAACAGATGCAAGCTTGTCCTGTTTGGTGGAGATAATATTTAATAAAATAAGTAGAAATCTACTAAAAGTTTCGTTTGTTTATATTGCCATCCTGAGATAATCGTCTCCATGCTCCAAATCCATTTTAAAGCCATTTCAAAGGCATTTTGCGCATACATGAAATGAACACATTTTTCTCCAAAACTATAACACATGCAAGCTTGTCCTGTTTGGTGGAGATGATATTTAATAAAATAAGTAGAAATCCACTAAAAGTTGTTTGGTTATCTTGCAATCCCGAGATAATCGTCTCCATGCTCCAAATCCATTTTAAAGCCATTTTTAAGGCATTTCGCGCATACATGAAATGAACACATTTTTCTCCAAAACTATAACAGATGCAAGCTTGTCCTGTTTGGTGGAGATGATATTTAATAAAATAAGTAGAAATCCACTAAAAGTTTTGTTTGGTTATCTTGCAATCCCGAGATAATCGTCTCCATGCTCCAAATCCATTTTAAAGCCATTTTTAAGGCATTTCGCGCATACATGAAATGAACACATTTTTCTCCAAAACTATAACAGATGCAAGCTTGTCCTGTTTGGTGGAGATGATATTTAATAAAATAAGTAGAAATCCACTAAAATTTTTGTTTGGTTATCTTGCAATCCCGAGATAATCGTCTCCATGCTCCAAATCCATTTTAAAGCCATTTTTAAGGCATTTCGCGCATACATGAAATGAACACATTTTTCTCCAAAACTATAACAGATGCAAGCTTGTCCTGTTTGGTGGAGATGATATTTAATAAAATAAGTAGAAATCCACTAAAAGTTTTGTTTGGTTATATTGCAATCCCGAGATAATCGTCTCCATGCTCCAAATTCATTTTAAAGCCATTTTTAAGGCATTTTGCGCATACATGAAATGAACACATTTTTCTCCAAAACTATAACAGATGCAAGCTTGTCCTGTTTGGTGGAGATGATATTTAATAAAATAAGTAGAAATCCACTAAAAGTTTTGTTTGGTTATCTTGCAATCCCGAGATAATCGTCTCCATGCTCCAAATCCATTTTAAAGCCATTTTTAAGGCATTTCGCGCATACATGAAATGAACACATTTTTCTCCAAAACTATAACAGATGCAAGCTTGTCCTGTTTGGTGGAGATAATATTTAATAAAATAAGTAGAAATCTACTAAATGTTTCGTTTTTTTATATTGCCATCCTGAGATAATCGTCTCCATGCTCCAAATCCATTTTAAAGCCATTTCAAAGGCATTTTGCGCATACATGAAATGAACACATTTTTCTCCAAAACTATAACACATGCAAGCTTGTCCTGTTTGGTGGAGATGATATTTAATAAAATAAGTAGAAATCCACTAAAATTTTTGTTTGGTTATCTTGCAATCCCGAGATAATCGTCTCCATGCTCCAAATCCATTTTAAAGCCATTTTTAAGGCATTTCGCGCATACATGAAATGAACACATTTTTCTCCAAAACTATAACAGATGCAAGCTTGTCCTGTTTGGTGGAGATGATATTTAATAAAATAAGTAGAAATCCACTAAAAGTTTTGTTTGGTTATATTGCAATCCCGAGATAATCGTCTCCATGCTCCAAATCCATTTTAAAGCCATTTTTAAGGCATTTCGCGCATACATGAAATGAACACATTTTTCTCCAAAACTATAACAGATGCAAGCTTGTCCTGTTTGGTGGAGATGATATTTAATAAAATAAGTAGAAATCCACTAAAAGTTTTGTTTGGTTATCTTGCAATCCCGAGATAATCGTCTCCATGCTCCAAATCCATTTTAAAGCCATTTTTAGGGCATTTCGCGCATACATGAAATGAACACATTTTTCTCCAAAACTATAACAGATGCAAGCTTGTCCTGTTTGGTGGAGATGATATTTAATAAAATAAGTAGAAATCCACTAAAATTTTTGTTTGGTTATCTTGCAATCCCGAGATAATCGTCTCCATGCTCCAAATCCATTTTAAAGCCATTTTTAAGGCATTTCGCGCATACATGAAATGAACACATTTTTCTCCAAAACTATAACAGATGCAAGCTTGTCCTGTTTGGTGGAGATGATATTTAATAAAATAAGTAGAAATCCACAAAAAGTTTTGTTTGGTTATATTGCAATCCCGAGATAATCGTCTCCATGCTCCAAATTCATTTTAAAGCCATTTTAAGGCATTTCGCGCATACATGAAATGAACACATTTTTCTCCAAAACTATAACAGATGCAAGCTTGTCCTGTTTGGTGGAGATGATATTTAATAAAATAAGTTGAAATCCACTAAAAGTTTTGTTTGGTTATCTTGCAATCCCGAGATAATCGTCTCCATGCTCCAAATCCATTTTAAAGCCATTTTTAAGGCATTTCGCGCATACATGAAATGAACACATTTTTCTCCAAAACTATAACAGATGCAAGCTTGTCCTGTTTGGTGGAGATAATATTTAATAAAATAAGTAGAAATCTACTAAAAGTTTCGTTTTTTTATATTGCCATCCTGAGATAATCGTCTCCATGCTCCAAATCCATTTTAAAGCCATTTCAAAGGCATTTTGCACATACATGAAATGAACACATTTTTCTCCAAAACTATAACACATGCAAGCTTGTCCTGTTTGGTGGAGATGATATTTAATAAAATAAGTAGAAATCCACTAAAATTTTTGTTTGGTTATCTTGCAATCCCGAGATAATCGTCTCCATGCTCCAAATCCATTTTAAAGCCATTTTTAAGGCATTTCGCGCATACATGAAATGAACACATTTTTCTCCGAAACTATAACAGATGCAAGCTTGTCCTGTTTGGTGGAGATGATATTTAATAAAATAAGTAGAAATCTACTAAAAGTTTTGTTTGGTTATATTGCAATCCCGAGATAATCGTCTCCATGCTCCAAATCCATTTTAAAGCCATTTTTAAGGCATTTCGCGCATACATGAAATGAACACATTTTTCTCCAAAACTATAACAGATGCAAGCTTGTCCTGTTTGGTGGAGATGATATTTAATAAAATAAGTAGAAATCCACTAAAAGTTTTGTTTGGTTATCTTGCAATCCCGAGATAATCGTCTCCATGCTCCAAATCCATTTTAAAGCCATTTTTAAGGCATTTCGCGCATACATGAAATGAACACATTTTTCTCCAAAACTATAACAGATGCAAGCTTGTCCTGTTTGGTGGAGATAATATTTAATAAAATAAGTAGAAATCTACTAAAAGTTTCGTTTGTTTATATTGCCATCCTGAGATAATCGTCTCCATGCTCCAAATCCATTTTAAAGCCATTTTTAAGGCATTTCGCGCATACATGAAATGAACACATTTTTCTCCAAAACTATAACAGATGCAAGCTTGTCCTGTTTGGTGGAGATGATATTTAATAAAATAAGTAGAAATCCACTAAAAGTTTTGTTTGGTTATCTTGCAATCCCGAGATAATCGTCTCCATGCTCCAAATCCATTTTAAAGCCATTTTTAAGGCATTTCGCGCATACATGAAATGAACACATTTTTCTCCAAAACTATAACATGCAAGATTGTCCTGTTTGGTGGAGATGATATTTAATAAAATAAGTAGAAATCCACTAAAAGTTTTGTTTGGTTATCTTGCAATCCCGAGATAATCGTCTCCATGCTCCAAATCCATTTTAAAGCCATTTCAAAGGCATTTTGCGCATACATGAAATGAACACATTTTTCTCCAAAACTATAACACATGCAAGCTTGTCCTGTTTGGTGGAGATGATATTTAATAAAATAAGTAGAAATCCACTAAAAGTTTTGTTTGGTTATCTTGCAATCCCGAGATAATCGTCTCCATGCTCCAAATCCATTTTAAAGCCATTTTTAAGGCATTTCGCGCATACATGAAATGAACACATTTTTCTCCAAAACTATAACACATGCAAGCTTGTCCTGTTTGGTGGAGATGATATTTAATAAAATAAGTAGAAATCCACTAAAATTTTTGTTTGGTTATCTTGCAATCCCGAGATAATCGTCTCCATGCTCCAAATCCATTTTAAAGCCATTTTTAAGGCATTTCGCGCATACATGAAATGAACACATTTTTCTCCAAAACTATAACAGATGCAAGCTTGTCCTGTTTGGTGGAGATGATATTTAATAAAATAAGTAGAAATCCACTAAAAGTTTTGTTTGGTTATATTGCAATCCCGAGATAATCGTCTCCATGCTCCAAATCTATTTTAAAGCCATTTTTAAGGCATTTCGCGCATACATGAAATGAACACATTTTTCTCCAAAACTATAACAGATGCAAGCTTGTCCTGTTTGGTGGAGAAGATATTTAATAAAATAAGTAGAAATCCACTAAAAGTTTTGTTTGGTTATCTTGCAATCCCGAGATAATCGTCTCCATGCTCCAAATCCATTTTAAAGCCATTTTTAAGGCATTTCGCGCATACATGAAATGAACACATTTTTCTCCAAAACTATAACAGATGCAAGCTTGTCCTGTTTGGTGGAGATAATATTTAATAAAATAAGTAGAAATCTACTAAAAGTTTCGTTTGTTTATATTGCCATCCTGAGATAATCGTCTCCATGCTCCAAATCCATTTTAAAGCCATTTCAAAGGCATTTTGCGCATACATGAAATGAACACATTTTTCTCCAAAACTATAACACATGCAAGCTTGTCCTGTTTGGTGGAGATGATATTTAATAAAATAAGTAGAAATCCACTAAAAGTTGTTTGGTTATCTTGCAATCCCGAGATAATCGTCTCCATGCTCCAAATCCATTTTAAAGCCATTTTTAAGGCATTTCGCGCATACATGAAATGAACACATTTTTCTCCAAAACTATAACAGATGCAAGCTTGTCCTGTTTGGTGGAGATGATATTTAATAAAATAAGTAGAAATCCACTAAAAGTTTTGTTTGGTTATCTTGCAATCCCGAGATAATCGTCTCCATGCTCCAAATCCATTTTAAAGCCATTTTTAAGGCATTTCGCGCATACATGAAATGAACACATTTTTCTCCAAAACTATAACAGATGCAAGCTTGTCCTGTTTGGTGGAGATGATATTTAATAAAATAAGTAGAAATCCACTAAAATTTTTGTTTGGTTATCTTGCAATCCCGAGATAATCGTCTCCATGCTCCAAATCCATTTTAAAGCCATTTTTAAGGCATTTCGCGCATACATGAAATGAACACATTTTTCTCCAAAACTATAACAGATGCAAGCTTGTCCTGTTTGGTGGAGATGATATTTAATAAAATAAGTAGAAATCCACTAAAAGTTTTGTTTGGTTATATTGCAATCCCGAGATAATCGTCTCCATGCTCCAAATTCATTTTAAAGCCATTTTTAAGGCATTTCGCGCATACATGAAATGAACACATTTTTCTCCAAAACTATAACAGATGCAAGCTTGTCCTGTTTGGTGGAGATGATATTTAATAAAATAAGTAGAAATCCACTAAAAGTTTTGTTTGGTTATCTTGCAATCCCGAGATAATCGTCTCCATGCTCCAAATCCATTTTAAAGCCATTTTTAAGGCATTTCGCGCATACATGAAATGAACACATTTTTCTCCAAAACTATAACAGATGCAAGCTTGTCCTGTTTGGTGGAGATAATATTTAATAAAATAAGTAGAAATCTACTAAAAGTTTCGTTTTTTTATATTGCCATCCTGAGATAATCGTCTCCATGCTCCAAATCCATTTTAAAGCCATTTCAAAGGCATTTTGCGCATACATGAAATGAACACATTTTTCTCCAAAACTATAACACATGCAAGCTTGTCCTGTTTGGTGGAGATGATATTTAATAAAATAAGTAGAAATCCACTAAAATTTTTGTTTGGTTATCTTGCAATCCCGAGATAATCGTCTCCATGCTCCAAATCCATTTTAAAGCCATTTTTAAGGCATTTCGCGCATACATGAAATGAACACATTTTTCTCCAAAACTATAACAGATGCAAGCTTGTCCTGTTTGGTGGAGATGATATTTAATAAAATAAGTAGAAATCCACTAAAAGTTTTGTTTGGTTATATTGCAATCCCGAGATAATCGTCTCCATGCTCCAAATCCATTTTAAAGCCATTTTTAAGGCATTTCGCGCATACATGAAATGAACACATTTTTCTCCAAAACTATAACAGATGCAAGCTTGTCCTGTTTGGTGGAGATGATATTTAATAAAATAAGTAGAAATCCACTAAAAGTTTTGTTTGGTTATCTTGCAATCCCGAGATAATCGTCTCCATGCTCCAAATCCATTTTAAAGCCATTTTTAGGGCATTTCGCGCACACATGAAATGAACACATTTTTCTCCAAAACTATAACAGATGCAAGCTTGTCCTGTTTGGTGGAGATGATATTTAATAAAATAAGTAGAAATCCACTAAAATTTTTGTTTGGTTATCTTGCAATCCCGAGATAATCGTCTCCATGCTCCAAATCCATTTTAAAGCCATTTTTAAGGCATTTCGCGCATACATGAAATGAACACATTTTTCTCCAAAACTATAACAGATGCAAGCTTGTCCTGTTTGGTGGAGATGATATTTAATAAAATAAGTAGAAATCCACAAAAAGTTTTGTTTGGTTATATTGCAATCCCGAGATAATCGTCTCCATGCTCCAAATTCATTTTAAAGCCATTTTAAGGCATTTCGCGCATACATGAAATGAACACATTTTTCTCCAAAACTATAACAGATGCAAGCTTGTCCTGTTTGGTGGAGATGATATTTAATAAAATAAGTTGAAATCCACTAAAAGTTTTGTTTGGTTATCTTGCAATCCCGAGATAATCGTCTCCATGCTCCAAATCCATTTTAAAGCCATTTTTAAGGCATTTCGCGCATACATGAAATGAACACATTTTTCTCCAAAACTATAACAGATGCAAGCTTGTCCTGTTTGGTGGAGATAATATTTAATAAAATAAGTAGAAATCTACTAAAAGTTTCGTTTTTTTATATTGCCATCCTGAGATAATCGTCTCCATGCTCCAAATCCATTTTAAAGCCATTTCAAAGGCATTTTGCACATACATGAAATGAACACATTTTTCTCCAAAACTATAACACATGCAAGCTTGTCCTGTTTGGTGGAGATGATATTTAATAAAATAAGTAGAAATCCACTAAAATTTTTGTTTGGTTATCTTGCAATCCCGAGATAATCGTCTCCATGCTCCAAATCCATTTTAAAGCCATTTTTAAGGCATTTCGCGCATACATGAAATGAACACATTTTTCTCCAAAACTATAACAGATGCAAGCTTGTCCTGTTTGGTGGAGATGATATTTAATAAAATAAGTAGAAATCCACTAAAAGTTTTGTTTGGTTATATTGCAATCCCGAGATAATCGTCTCCATGCTCCAAATCCATTTTAAAGCCATTTTTAAGGCATTTCGCGCATACATGAAATGAACACATTTTTCTCCAAAACTATAACAGATGCAAGCTTGTCCTGTTTGGTGGAGATGATATTTAATAAAATAAGTAGAAATCCACTAAAAGTTTTGTTTGGTTATCTTGCAATCCCGAGATAATCGTCTCCATGCTCCAAATCCATTTTAAAGCCATTTTTAAGGCATTTCGCGCATACATGAAATGAACACATTTTTCTCCAAAACTATAACAGATGCAAGCTTGTCCTGTTTGGTGGAGATAATATTTAATAAAATAAGTAGAAATCTACTAAAAGTTTCGTTTGTTTATATTGCCATCCTGAGATAATCGTCTCCATGCTCCAAATCCATTTTAAAGCCATTTTTAAGGCATTTCGCGCATACATGAAATGAACACATTTTTCTCCAAAACTATAACAGATGCAAGCTTGTCCTGTTTGGTGGAGATGATATTTAATAAAATAAGTAGAAATCCACTAAAAGTTTTGTTTGGTTATCTTGCAATCCCGAGATAATCGTCTCCATGCTCCAAATCCATTTTAAAGCCATTTTTAAGGCATTTCGCGCATACATGAAATGAACACATTTTTCTCCAAAACTATAACAGATGCAAGATTGTCCTGTTTGGTGGAGATGATATTTAATAAAATAAGTAGAAATCCACTAAAAGTTTTGTTTGGTTATCTTGCAATCCCGAGATAATCGTCTCCATGCTCCAAATCCATTTTAAAGCCATTTCAAAGGCATTTTGCGCATACATGAAATGAACACATTTTTCTCCAAAACTATAACACATGCAAGCTTGTCCTGTTTGGTGGAGATGATATTTAATAAAATAAGTAGAAATCCACTAAAAGTTTTGTTTGGTTATCTTGCAATCCCGAGATAATCGTCTCCATGCTCCAAATCCATTTTAAAGCCATTTTTAAGGCATTTCGCGCATACATGAAATGAACACATTTTTCTCCAAAACTATAACACATGCAAGCTTGTCCTGTTTGGTGGAGATGATATTTAATAAAATAAGTAGAAATCCACTAAAAGTTTTGTTTGGTTATCTTGCAATCCCGAGATAATCGTCTCCATGCTCCAAATCCATTTTAAAGCCATTTTTAAGGCATTTCGCGCATACATGAAATGAACACATTTTTCTCCAAAACTATAACAGATGCAAGCTTGTCCTGTTTGGTGGAGATGATATTTAATAAAATAAGTAGAAATCCACTAAAAGTTTTGTTTGGTTATCTTGCAATCCCGAGATAATCGTCTCCATGCTCCAAATCCATTTTAAAGCCATTTTTAAGGCATTTCGCGCATACATGAAATGAACACATTTTTCTCCAAAACTATAACAGATGCAAGCTTGTCCTGTTTGGTGGAGATGATATTTAATAAAATAAGTAGAAATCCACTAAAAGTTTTGTTTGGTTATCTTGCAATCCCGAGATAATCGTCTCCATGCTCCAAATCCATTTTAAAGCCATTTTTAAGGCATTTCGCGCATACATGAAATGAACACATTTTTCTCCAAAACTATAACAGATGCAAGCTTGTCCTGTTTGGTGGAGATGATATTTAATAAAATAAGTAGAAATCCACTAAAAGTTTTGTTTGGTTATCTTGCAATCCCGAGATAATCGTCTCCATGCTCCAAATCCATTTTAAAGCCATTTTTAAGGCATTTCGCGCATACATGAAATGAACACATTTTTCTCCAAAACTATAACAGATGCAAGCTTGTCCTGTTTGGTGGAGATGATATTTAATAAAATAAGTAGAAATCCACTAAAAGTTTTGTTTGGTTATCTTGCAATCCCGAGATAATCGTCTCCATGCTCCAAATCCATTTTAAAGCCATTTCAAAGGCATTTTGCGCATACATGAAATGAACACATTTTTCTCCAAAACTATAACACATGCAAGCTTGTCCTGTTTGGTGGAGATGATATTTAATAAAATAAGTAGAAATCCACTAAAAGTTTTGTTTGGTTATCTTGCAATCCCGAGATAATCGTCTCCATTCTCCAAATCCATTTTAAAGCCATTTTTAAGGCATTTCGCGCATACATGAAATGAACACATTTTTCTCCAAAACTATAACAGATGCAAGCTTGTCCTGTTTGGTGGAGATGATATTTAATAAAATAAGTAGAAATCCACTAAAAGTTTTGTTTGGTTATCTTGCAATCCCGAGATAATCGTCTCCATGCTCCAAATCCATTTTAAAGCAATTTTTAAGGCATTTCGCGCATACATGAAATGAACACATTTTTCTCCAAAACTATAACAGATGCAAGCTTGTCCTGTTTGGTGGAGATGATATTTAATAAAATAAGTAGAAATCCACTAAAATTTTTGTTTGGTTATCTTGCAATCCCGAGATAATCGTCTCCATGCTCCAAATCCATTTTAAAGCCATTTTTAAGGCATTTCGCGCATACATGAAATGAACACATTTTTCTCCAAAACTATAACACATGCAAGCTTGTCCTGTTTGGTGGAGATGATATTTAATAAAATAAGTAGAAATCCACTAAAAGTTTTGTTTGGTTATATTGCAATCCCGAGATAATCGTCTCCATGCTCCAAATCCATTTTAAAGCCATTTTTAAGGCATTTCGCGCATACATGAAATGAACACATTTTTCTCCAAAACTATAACAGATGCAAGCTTGTCCTGTTTGGTGGAGATGATATTTAATAAAATAAGTAGAAATCCACTAAAAGTTTTGTTTGGTTATCTTGCAATCCCGAGATAATCGTCTCCATGCTCCAAATCCATTTTAAAGCCATTTTTAAGGCATTTCGCGCATACATGAAATGAACACATTTTTCTCCAAAACTATAACAGATGCAAGCTTGTCCTGTTTGGTGGAGATAATATTTAATAAAATAAGTAGAAATCTACTAAAAGTTTCGTTTGTTTATATTGCCATCCTGAGATAATCGTCTCCATGCTCCAAATCCATTTTAAAGCCATTTCAAAGGCATTTTGCGCATACATGAAATGAACACATTTTTCTCCAAAACTATAACACATGCAAGCTTGTCCTGTTTGGTGGAGATGATATTTAATAAAATAAGTAGAAATCCACTAAAAGTTTTGTTTGGTTATCTTGCAATCCCGAGATAATCGTCTCCATGCTCCAAATCCATTTTAAAGCCATTTTTAAGGCATTTCGCGCATACATGAAATGAACACATTTTTCTCCAAAACTATAACAGATGCAAGCTTGTCCTGTTTGGTGGAGATGATATTTAATAAAATAAGTAGAAATCCACTAAAAGTTTTGTTTGGTTATCTTGCAATCCCGAGATAATCGTCTCCATGCTCCAAATCCATTTTAAAGCCATTTTTAAGGCATTTCGCGCATACATGAAATGAACACATTTTTCTCCAAAACTATAACAGATGCAAGCTTGTCCTGTTTGGTGGAGATGATATTTAATAAAATAAGTAGAAATCCACTAAAAGTTTTGTTTGGTTATCTTGCAATCCCGAGATAATCGTCTCCATGCTCCAAATCCATTTTAAAGCCATTTTTAAGGCATTTCGCGCATACATGAAATGAACACATTTTTCTCCAAAACTATAACAGATGCAAGCTTGTCCTGTTTGGTGGAGATAATATTTAATAAAATAAGTAGAAATCTACTAAAAGTTTCGTTTGTTTATATTGCCATCCTGAGATAATCGTCTCCATGCTCCAAATCCATTTTAAAGCCATTTCAAAGGCATTTTGCGCATACATGAAATGAACACATTTTTCTCCAAAACTATAACACATGCAAGCTTGTCCTGTTTGGTGGAGATGATATTTAATAAAATAAGTAGAAATCCACTAAAAGTTTTGTTTGGTTATCTTGCAATCCCGAGATAATCGTCTCCATGCTCCAAATCCATTTTAAAGCCATTTTTAAGGCATTTCGCGCATACATGAAATGAACACATTTTTCTCCAAAACTATAACAGATGCAAGCTTGTCCTGTTTGGTGGAGATGATATTTAATAAAATAAGTAGAAATCCACTAAAAGTTTTGTTTGGTTATCTTGCAATCCCGAGATAATCGTCTCCATGCTCCAAATCCATTTTAAAGCCATTTTTAAGGCATTTCGCGCATACATGAAATGAACACATTTTTCTCCAAAACTATAACAGATGCAAGCTTGTCCTGTTTGGTGGAGATGATATTTAATAAAATAAGTAGAAATCCACTAAAAGTTTTGTTTGGTTATCTTGCAATCCCGAGATAATCGTCTCCATGCTCCAAATCCATTTTAAAGCCATTTTTAAGGCATTTCGCGCATACATGAAATGAACACATTTTTCTCCAAAACTATAACAGATGCAAGCTTGTCCTGTTTGGTGGAGATGATATTTAATAAAATAAGTAGAAATCCACTAAAATTTTTGTTTGGTTATCTTGCAATCCCGAGATAATCGTCTCCATGCTGCAAATCCATTTTAAAGCCATTTTTAAGGCATTTCGCGCATACATGAAATGAACACATTTTTCTCCAAAACTATAACAGATGCAAGCTTGTCCTGTTTGGTGGAGATGATATTTAATAAAATAAGTAGAAATCCACTAAAAGTTTTGTTTGGTTATATTGCAATCCCGAGATAATCGTCTCCATGCTCCAAATCCATTTTAAAGCCATTTTTAAGGCATTTCGCGCATACATGAAATGAACACATTTTTCTCCAAAACTATAACAGATGCAAGCTTGTCCTGTTTGGTGGAGATGATATTTAATAAAATAAGTAGAAATCCACTAAAAGTTTTGTTTGGTTATCTTGCAATCCCGAGATAATCGTCTCCATGCTCCAAATCCATTTTAAAGCCATTTTTAAGGCATTTCGCGCATACATGAAATGAACACATTTTTCTCCAAAACTATAACAGATGCAAGCTTGTCCTGTTTGGTGGAGATAATATTTAATAAAATAAGTAGAAATCTACTAAAAGTTTCGTTTGTTTATATTGCCATCTTGAGATAATCGTCTCCATGCTCCAAATCCATTTTAAAGCCATTTCAAAGGCATTTTGCGCATACATGAAATGAACACATTTTTCTCCAAAACTATAACACATGCAAGCTTGTCCTGTTTGGTGGAGATGATATTTAATAAAATAAGTAGAAATCCACTAAAAGTTTTGTTTGGTTATCTTGCAATCCCGAGATAATCGTCTCCATGCTCCAAATCCATTTTAAAGCCATTTTTAAGGCATTTCGCGCATACATGAAATGAACACATTTTTCTCCAAAACTATAACAGATGCAAGCTTGTCCTGTTTGGTGAAGATGATATTTAATAAAATAAGTAGAAATCCACTAAAAGTTTTGTTTGGTTATCTTGCAATCCCGAGATAATCGTCTCCATGCTCGAAATCCATTTTAAAGCCATTTTTAAGGCATTTCGCGCATACATGAAATGAACACATTTTTCTCCAAAACTATAACAGATGCAAGCTTGTCCTGTTTGGTGGAGATGATATTTAATAAAATAAGTAGAAATCCACTAAAAGTTTTGTTTGGTTATCTTGCAATCCCGAGATAATCGTCTCCATGCTCCAAATCCATTTTAAAGCCATTTTTAAGGCATTTCGCGCATACATGAAATGAACACATTTTTCTCCAAAACTATAACAGATGCAAGCTTGTCCTGTTTGGTGGAGATGATATTTAATAAAATAAGTAGAAATCCACTAAAATTTTTGTTTGGTTATCTTGCAATCCCGAGATAATCGTCTCCATGCTGCAAATCCATTTTAAAGCCATTTTTAAGGCATTTCGCGCATACATGAAATGAACACATTTTTCTCCAAAACTATAACAGATGCAAGCTTGTCCTGTTTGGTGGAGATGATATTTAATAAAATAAGTAGAAATCCACTAAAAGTTTTGTTTGGTTATATTGCAATCCCGAGATAATCGTCTCCATGCTCCAAATCCATTTTAAAGCCATTTTTAAGGCATTTCGCGCATACATGAAATGAACACATTTTTCTCCAAAACTATAACAGATGCAAGCTTGTCCTGTTTGGTGGAGATGATATTTAATAAAATAAGTAGAAATCCACTAAAAGTTTTGTTTGGTTATCTTGCAATCCCGAGATAATCGTCTCCATGCTCCAAATCCATTTTAAAGCCATTTTTAAGGCATTTCGCGCATACATGAAATGAACACATTTTTCTCCAAAACTATAACAGATGCAAGCTTGTCCTGTTTGGTGGAGATAATATTTAATAAAATAAGTAGAAATCTACTAAAAGTTTCGTTTGTTTATATTGCCATCTTGAGATAATCGTCTCCATGCTCCAAATCCATTTTAAAGCCATTTCAAAGGCATTTTGCGCATACATGAAATGAACACATTTTTCTCCAAAACTATAACACATGCAAGCTTGTCCTGTTTGGTGGAGATGATATTTAATAAAATAAGTAGAAATCCACTAAAAGTTTTGTTTGGTTATCTTGCAATCCCGAGATAATCGTCTCCATGCTCCAAATCCATTTTAAAGCCATTTTTAAGGCATTTCGCGCATACATGAAATGAACACATTTTTCTCCAAAACTATAACAGATGCAAGCTTGTCCTGTTTGGTGAAGATGATATTTAATAAAATAAGTAGAAATCCACTAAAAGTTTTGTTTGGTTATCTTGCAATCCCGAGATAATCGTCTCCATGCTCCAAATCCATTTTAAAGCCATTTTTAAGGCATTTCGCGCATACATGAAATGAACACATTTTTCTCCAAAACTATAACAGATGCAAGCTTGTCCTGTTTGGTGGAGATGATATTTAATAAAATAAGTAGAAATCCACTAAAAGTTTTGTTTGGTTATATTGCAATCCCGAGATAATCGTCTCCATGCTCCAAATCCATTTTAAAGCCATTTTTAAGGCATTTCGCGCATACATGAAATGAACACATTTTTCTCCAAAACTATAACAGATGCAAGCTTGTCCTGTTTGGTGGAGATAATATTTAATAAAATAAGTAGAAATCTACTAAAAGTTTCGTTTGTTTATATTGCCATCCTGAGATAATCGTCTCCATGCTCCAAATCCATTTTAAAGCCATTTCAAAGGCATTTTGCGCATACATGAAATGAACACATTTTTCTCCAAAACTATAACACATGCAAGCTTGTCCTGTTTGGTGGAGATGATATTTAATAAAATAAGTAGAAATCCACTAAAAGTTGTTTGGTTATCTTGCAATCCCGAGATAATCGTCTCCATGCTCCAAATCCATTTTAAAGCCATTTTTAAGGCATTTCGCGCATACATGAAATGAACACATTTTTCTCCAAAACTATAACAGATGTAAGCTTGTCCTGTTTGGTGGAGATGATATTTAATAAAATAAGTAGAAATCCACTAAAAGTTTTGTTTGGTTATCTTGCATACCCGAGATAATCGTCTCCATGCTCCAAATCCATTTTAAAGCCATTTTTAAGGCATTTCGCGCATACATGAAATGAACACATTTTTCTCCAAAACTATAACAGATGGAAGCTTGTCCTGTTTGGTGGAGATGATATTTAATAAAATAAGTAGAAATCCACTAAAAGTTTTGTTTGGTTATCTTGCAATCCCGAGATAATCGTCTCCATGCTCCAAATCCATTTTAAAGCCATTTTTAAGGCATTTCGCGCATACATGAAATGAACACATTTTTCTCCAAAACTATAACAGATGCAAGCTTGTCCTGTTTGGTGGAGATGATATTTAATAAAATAAGTAGAAATCCACTAAAAGTTTTGTTTGGTTATCTTGCAATCCCGAGATAATCGTCTCCATGCTCCAAATCCATTTTAAAGCCATTTCAAAGGCATTTTGCGCATACATGAAATGAACACATTTTTCTCCAAAACTATAACACATGCAAGCTTGTCCTGTTTGGTGGAGATGATATTTAATAAAATAAGTAGAAATCCACTAAAAGTTTTGTTTGGTTATCTTGCAATCCCGAGAAAATCGTCTCCATGCTCCAAATCCATTTTAAAGCCATTTTTAAGGCATTTCGCGCATACATGAAATGAACACATTTTTCTCCAAAACTATAACAGATGCAAGCTTGTCCTGTTTGGTGGAGATGATATTTAATAAAATAAGTAGAAATCCACTAAAAGTTTTGTTTGGTTATCTTGCAATCCCGAGATAATCGTCTCCATGCTCCAAATCCATTTTAAAGCCATTTTAAGGCATTTCGCGCATACATGAAATGAACACATTTTTCTCCAAAACTATAACAGATGCAAGCTTGTCCTGTTTGGTGGAGATGATATTTAATAAAATAAGTAGAAATCCACTAAAAGTTTTGTTTGGTTATCTTGCAATCCCGAGATAATCGTCTCCATGCTCCAAATCCATTTTAAAGCCATTTTTAAGGCATTTCGCGCATACATGAAATGAACACATTTTTCTCCAAAACTATAACAGATGCAAGCTTGTCCTGTTTGGTGGAGATGATATTTAATAAAATAAGTAGAAATCCACTAAAAGTTTTGTTTGGTTATATTGCAATCCCGAGATAATCGTCTCCATGCTCCAAATTCATTTTAAAGCCATTTTTAAGGCATTTCGCGCACACATGAAATGAACACATTTTTCTCCAAAACTATAACAGATGCAAGCTTGTCCTGTTTGGTGGAGATGATATTTAATAAAATAAGTAGAAATCCACTAAAATTTCTGTTTGGTTATCTTGCAATCCCGAGATAATCGTCTCCATGCTCCAAATCCATTTTAAAGCCATTTTTAAGGCATTTCGCGCATACATGAAATGAACACATTTTTCTCCAAAACTATAACAGATGCAAGCTTGTCCTGTTTGGTGGAGATGATATTTAATAAAATAAGTAGAAATCCACTAAAAGTTTTGTTTGGTTATATTGCAATCCCGAGATAATCGTCTCCATGCTCCAAATCCATTTCAAAGCCATTTTTAAGGCATTTCGCGCATACATGAAATGAACACATTTTTCTCCAAAACTATAACAGATGCAAGCTTGTCCTGTTTGGTGGAGATGATATTTAATAAAATAAGTAGAAATCCACTAAAAGTTTTGTTTGGTTATCTTGCAATCCCGAGATAATCGTCTCCATGCTCCAAATCCATTTTAAAGCCATTTTTAAGGCATTTCGCGCATACATGAAATGAACACATTTTTCTCCAAAACTATAACAGATGCAAGCTTGTCCTGTTTGGTGGAGATAATATTTAATAAAATAAGTAGAAATCTACTAAAAGTTTCGTTTGTTTATATTGCCATCCTGAGATAATCGTCTCCATGCTCCAAATCCATTTTAAAGCCATTTCAAAGGCATTTTGCGCATACATGAAATGAACACATTTTTCTCCAAAACTATAACACATGCAAGCTTGTCCTGTTTGGTGGAGATGATATTTAATAAAATAAGTAGAAATCCACTAAAAGTTGTTTGGTTATCTTGCAATCCCGAGATAATCGTCTCCATGCTCCAAATCCATTTTAAAGCCATTTTTAAGGCATTTCGCGCATACATGAAATGAACACATTTTTCTCCAAAACTATAACAGATGCAAGCTTGTCCTGTTTGGTGGAGATGATATTTAATAAAATAAGTAGAAATCCACTAAAAGTTTTGTTTGGTTATCTTGCAATCCCGAGATAATCGTCTCCATGCTCCAAATCCATTTTAAAGCCATTTCAAAGGCATTTTGCGCATACATGAAATGAACACATTTTTCTCCAAAACTATAACACATGCAAGCTTGTCCTGTTTGGTGGAGATGATATTTAATAAAATAAGTAGAAATCCACTAAAAGTTTTGTTTGGTTATCTTGCAATCCCGAGAAAATTGTCTCCATGCTCCAAATCCATTTTAAAGCCATTTTTAAGGCATTTCGCGCATACATGAAATGAACACATTTTTCTCCAAAACTATAACAGATGCAAGCTTGTCCTGTTTGGTGGAGATGATATTTAATAAAATAAGTAGAAATCCACTAAAATTTTTGTTTGGTTATCTTGCAATCCCGAGATAATCGTCTCCATGCTCCAAATCCATTTTAAAGCCATTTTTAAGGCATTTCGCGCATACATGAAATGAACACATTTTTCTCCAAAACTATAACAGATGCAAGCTTGTCCTGTTTGGTGGAGATGATATTTAATAAAATAAGTAGAAATCCACTAAAAGTTTTGTTTGGTTATATTGCAATCCCGAGATAATCGTCTCCATGCTCCAAATTCATTTTAAAGCCATTTTTAAGGCATTTTGCGCATACATGAAATGAACACATTTTTCTCCAAAACTATAACAGATGCAAGCTTGTCCTGTTTGGTGGAGATGATATTTAATAAAATAAGTAGAAATCCACTAAAAGTTTTGTTTGGTTATCTTGCAATCCCGAGATAATCGTCTCCATGCTCCAAATCCATTTTAAAGCCATTTTTAAGGCATTTCGCGCATACATGAAATGAACACATTTTTCTCCAAAACTATAACAGATGCAAGCTTGTCCTGTTTGGTGGAGATAATATTTAATAAAATAAGTAGAAATCTACTAAAAGTTTCGTTTTTTTATATTGCCATCCTGAGATAATCGTCTCCATGCTCCAAATCCATTTTAAAGCCATTTCAAAGGCATTTTGCGCATACATGAAATGAACACATTTTTCTCCAAAACTATAACACATGCAAGCTTGTCCTGTTTGGTGGAGATGATATTTAATAAAATAAGTAGAAATCCACTAAAATTTTTGTTTGGTTATCTTGCAATCCCGAGATAATCGTCTCCATGCTCCAAATCCATTTTAAAGCCATTTTTAAGGCATTTCGCGCATACATGAAATGAACACATTTTTCTCCAAAACTATAACAGATGCAAGCTTGTCCTGTTTGGTGGAGATGATATTTAATAAAATAAGTAGAAATCCACTAAAAGTTTTGTTTGGTTATATTGCAATCCCGAGATAATCGTCTCCATGCTCCAAATCCATTTTAAAGCCATTTTTAAGGCATTTCGCGCATACATGAAATGAACACATTTTTCTCCAAAACTATAACAGATGCAAGCTTGTCCTGTTTGGTGGAGATGATATTTAATAAAATAAGTAGAAATCCACTAAAAGTTTTGTTTGGTTATCTTGCAATCCCGAGATAATCGTCTCCATGCTCCAAATCCATTTTAAAGCCATTTTTAAGGCATTTCGCGCATACATGAAATGAACACATTTTTCTCCAAAACTATAACAGATGCAAGCTTGTCCTGTTTGGTGGAGATAATATTTAATAAAATAAGTAGAAATCTACTAAAAGTTTCGTTTGTTTATATTGCCATCCTGAGATAATCGTCTCCATGCTCCAAATCCATTTTAAAGCCATTTCAAAGGCATTTTGCGCATACATGAAATGAACACATTTTTCTCCAAAACTATAACACATGCAAGCTTGTCCTGTTTGGTGGAGATGATATTTAATAAAATAAGTAGAAATCCACTAAAAGTTTTGTTTGGTTATCTTGCAATCCCGAGATAATCGTCTCCATGCTCCAAATCCATTTTGAAGCCATTTTTAAGGCATTTCGCGCATACATGAAATGAACACATTTTTCTCCAAAACTATAACAGATGCAAGCTTGTCCTGTTTGGTGGAGATGATATTTAATAAAATAAGTAGAAATCCACTAAAAGTTTTGTTTGGTTATCTTGCAATCCCGAGATAATCGTCTCCATGCTCCAAATCCATTTTAAAGCCATTTTTAAGGCATTTCGCGCATACATGAAATGAACACATTTTTCTCCAAAACTATAACAGATGCAAGCTTGTCCTGTTTGGTGGAGATGATATTTAATAAAATAAGTAGAAATCCACTAAAAGTTTTGTTTGGTTATCTTGCAATCCCGAGATAATCGTCTCCATGCTCCAAATCCATTTTAAAGCCATTTCAAAGGCATTTTGCGCATACATGAAATGAACACATTTTTCTCCAAAACTATAACACATGCAAGCTTGTCCTGTTTAGTGGAGATGATATTTAATAAAATAAGTAGAAATCCACTAAAAGTTTTGTTTGGTTATCTTCCAATCCCGAGAAAATCGTCTCCATGCTCCAAATCCATTTTAAAGCCATTTTTAAGGCATTTCGCGCATACATGAAATGAACACATTTTTCTCCAAAACTATAACAGATGCAAGCTTGTCCTGTTTGGTGGAGATGATATTTAATAAAATAAGTAGAAATCCACTAAAAGTTTTGTTTGGTTATCTTGCAATCCCGAGATAATCGTCTCCATGCTCCAAATCCATTTTAAAGCCATTTTTAAGGCATTTCGCGCATACATGAAATGAACACATTTTTCTCCAAAACTATAATAGATGCAAGCTTGTCCTGTTTGGTGGAGATGATATTTAATAAAATAAGTAGAAATCCACTAAAAGTTTTGTTTGGTTATCTTGCAATCCCGAGATAATCGTCTCCATGCTCCAAATCCATTTTAAAGCCATTTTTAAGGCATTTCGCGCATACATGAAATGAACACATTTTTCTCCAAAACTATAACAGATGCAAGCTTGTCCTGTTTGGTGGAGATAATATTTAATAAAATAAGTAGAAATCTACTAAAAGTTTCGTTTGTTTATATTGCCATCCTGAGATAATCGTCTCCATGCTCCAAATCCATTTTAAAGCCATTTCAAAGGCATTTTGCGCATACATGAAATGAACACATTTTTCTCCAAAACTATAACACATGCAAGCTTGTCCTGTTTGGTGGAGATGATATTTAATAAAATAAGTAGAAATCCACTAAAAGTTGTTTGGTTATCTTGCAATCCCGAGATAATCGTCTCCATGCTCCAAATCCATTTTAAAGCCATTTTTAAGGCATTTCGCGCATACATGAAATGAACACATTTTTCTCCAAAACTATAACAGATGCAAGCTTGTCCTGTTTGGTGGAGATGATATTTAATAAAATAAGTAGAAATCCACTAAAAGTTTTGTTTGGTTATCTTGCAATCCCGAGATAATCGTCTCCATGCTCCAAATCCATTTTAAAGCCATTTTTAAGGCATTTCGCGCATACATGAAATGAACACTGCAAAATGCAAAATGCATTAGCAATATGGAAAGGAGTGTGCTGCTCACTGAGCAGCAGCTTGCTGGGTCAGATGTGGGGGAGGATCGTAGTAGGGAGCGGCAGGACGGTGAGGTAGGTAGCTGGGTGACAGTTAGAAAGGGGGGTAAAGGGAAAAGTGCTAGGGAGGCTAGTCCTGAACTGACACACCCCAATAGGTTTGCAAACTTGGCAGATGAGGGGGATGTCATTACAGGGGTAGCATTGCTGCAGCAAGGCATGACCTCTGAACGCCAGAGGAGTGTCTGCTCCAGTAAGGGGGGGAATAGGAGTGCAGGGCAGGCAAGACAGGTACTGGTAGTGGGGGACTCAATTATTAGGGGGACAGATAGGGCAATCTGTCACAAAGACAGGGATCGCCGAACAGTGTGTTGTCTTCCTGGCGCTCGAGTTCGGCACATCGCTGATCGGGTTGACAGATTACTGGGAGGGGCTGGGGAGGACCCAGCGGTCATTGTACATATTGGCACAAATGACAAAGTTAGAGGTAGGTGGAAGGTCCTTAAAGATGATTTCAGGGAATTAGGTTGTAAGCTTAAAGCATGGACCTCAAAGGTGGTATTTTCGGAAATACTACCTGTGCCACGAGCCACACCAGAGAGGCAAAGAGAGATCAGGGAGGTTAACAGGTGGCTCAAGAATTGGTGTAGGAAAGAGGGTTTTGGGTTCCTGGAGAATTGGGCCGACTTTTCAGTTGGCTACAGATTCTATGCTAGGGATGGGCTGCATCTTAATGGGGAGGGTGCAGCTCTGCTGGGGCAGAAAATGGCTAGAAGGTTGGAGGAGTGTTTAAACTAGGAATGGGGGGCGAGGGTATTCACTTTATAGAAGGGGAATGTAGTGCAGATAGTGACCAGGGCACAAGTAATGAAATTGGGGGTGGTACGGGGGGAAGGGTTAGGACAGTCAATACAGTAAGCAGGAATATAGGTACAGAGTCATACGTAACGTGCATGTACACTAATGCCCGAAGCCTCACAAATAAGGTGGAGGAATTAGAATTAATATTGTTGGAAGAAAATTATGATATAGTGGGGATATCAGAGACATGGCTGGATGAGAGCTATGACTGGGCTGTTAATTTACAGGGTTATAGCCTATTCAGGAATGACCGTACAAATAAGCGAGGGGGAGGTGTGTGTCTATATGTAAAATCATCCTTAAAACCCATCCTGCGTGACAACATATGTGAGGGTACTGAGAATGTAGAGTCCCTATGGGTGGAGATAAGGGGGGGGAGAATGAATAATAAAATACTGATAGGGGTGTGTTATAAGACGCCGAATATTATGGAAGAGGTAGAGAATCTCCTCATAAAGCAAATTGATAAAGCAGCGAGTCTTGGAGAGGTAATTATTATGGGGGACTTTAACTATCCTGATATAAATTGGGGAACAGAAACTTGCAGTTCCAGCAAAGGAAATAGATTTTTGATAACAATGAAAGATAATTACCTTTCACAAATGGTACAGGACCCCACAAGAGGGGGAGCACTACTAGACCTTGTACTAACCAATAGGCCAGACCGCATATCAAATATACAAGTTGGGGGTTACTTGGGGAATAGTGATCACAAAATAATAAGTTTTCATGTATTCTTTAGTAAGATGTATAGTAGAGGGGCTACAAGGACACTAAACTTCAGGAAAGCAAATTTTAAACGGTTGAGAGATGATCTTAGTGCAATAAACTGGGATGATGTACTAAGTAATAAAAGTACACAAAGCAAATGGGAGACTTTTATGAGCATCCTGAATAGGGCTTGTGCAGAAAATATACCCTATGGGAACAAACATGCTAGAAATAGGAGGAAACCCCTATGGCTAAATAGAGCTGTAAGGGAAGCAATAAAAGAAAAACAGAAAGCCTTAAAAGAATTAAAGAGGGTAGGTAGTGATGAGGCATTATATAATTATAGAAAATTAAATAAAATATGTAAAAAGCAAATTAAGTTAGCTAAGTTTGAGACAGAGAGACTCATTGCGAGAGAAAGTAAAAATAATCCTAAAATATTCTTTAACTACATAAACAGTAAAAAACTGAAAAGCGATAGTGTTGGCCCCCTTAAAAATAGTCTTGGTGAAATCGTGGAAGGGGATGAGGGTAAAGCCAACCTGCTGAATGACTTTTTTTCTACGGTTTTTATACAAGAAAATGCCATGGCAGATGACATGACCAGTGATGCCATAAATTCACCCTTGAATATTACCTGCTTAACCCAGCAGGAAGTACGCCGCCGCCTCGAAATCACTAAGGTTGACAAATCTCCGGGCCCGGATGGCATACACCCCAGAGTACTACAGGAATTGAGTTCTGTGATAGATAGACCATTATTTTTAATCTTCTCAGATTCCTTAATAACAGGGTCGGTACCGCAGGACTGGCGCATAGCAAATGTGGTGCCAATATTCAAAAAGGGGACAAAAACTGAGCCGGGAAATTATAGGCCGGTAAGTTTAACCTCTACGGTTGGTAAAATCCTTGAGGGTTTCTTGAGAGATGCTATACTGGAGTATCTCAAGAAAAATAACCTTATGACAGAGTATCAACATGGGTTTATGAGGGATCGATCCTGTCAAACTAATTTGATCAGCTTCTATGAAGAGGTAAGTTCAAGCCTGGACCAGGGAAATGCAGTGGATGTTGTGTATATGGACTTTTCAAAAGCTTTTGATACGGTGCCACACAAAAGGTTGGTACATAAAATGAGAATAATGGGGATAGGGGAAAATATGTGTAACTGGGTTAAAAACTGGCTCAGTGATAGGAAACAAAGGGTGGTTATTAATGGTACGTACTCGGACTGGGTCTCAGTTCATAGTGGGGTACCACAGGGGTCAGTATTGGGCCCGCTTCTTTTCAACATATTTATAAATGACCTTGTTGGGGGCATGCGGAGTAGAATTTCAATATTTGCAGATGATACTAAACTCTGCAGGGTAATCAATACAGAGGAGGATAATTTTATATTACAGGGAGATTTATGTAAATTGGAGGATTGGGCTGAGAAGTGGCAATTGAAGTTTAATGTAGATAAATGTAAGGTCATGCACTTGGGTAGAGGAAATAACATTTATGATTATGTACTTAATTGTAGAACACTGGGTAAAACAGACACAGAAAAAGACTTGGGTGTATGGGTGGATGGTAAACTTCACTTTAGTGGACAGTGTCAGGCAGCTGCTGCCAGGGCTAATAAAATAATGGGATGTATTAAAAGAGGTATAAGTGTTCATGAAAAAAATATAGTTCTACCTCTGTACAAGTCACTAGTGCGACCGCACGTAGAATACTGTGTACAATTCTGGTCACCGATATATAAGAAGGACATAGCTGAACTGGAGAGGGTGCAAAGAAGAGCGACCAAGATTATTAGAGGAATGGGGGGGCTGCAATACGAAGACAGGTTATTAAACTTGGGGTTATTTAGTCTGGAAAAACGAAGGCTTAGGGGAGATCTAATCACAATGTATAAATATATGAGGGGACAGTACAGAGACCTTTCCAAAGATCTATTTACACCTAGGCCTGCGACTGGAACACGGGGGCATCCGCTACGTCTTGAGGAAAGAAGGTTTAATCATAATCACAGACGAGGATTCTTTACTGTACGAGCAGTGAGACTATGGAATTCTCTGCCGCATGATGTTGTAATGAGTGATTCACTACTAACATTTAAGCAGAGCCTGGATGCCTTTCTTGAAAAATTTAATATAACCAGTTATGTATATTAGATTTTATGACAGGGTATTGATCCAGGGAACTAGTCTGATTGCCGGATGTGGAGTCAGGAATGAAATTTTTTCCCCATTGGAACTTGTTTGCCACATTGGGGTTTTTTGCCTTCCTCTGGATCAACATGTTAGGCTACGGGTTGAACTAGATGGACTTAGAGTCTCCCTTCAACCTTAAAACTATGATGATGAACACATTTTTCTCCAAAACTATAACAGATGCAAGCTTGTCCTGTTTGGTGGAGATGATATTTAATAAAATAAGTAGAAATCCACTAAAAGTTTTGTTTGGTTATCTTGCAATCCCGAGATAATCGTCTCCATGCTCCAAATCCATTTTAAAGCCATTTTTAAGGCATTTCGCGCATACATGAAATGAACACATTTTTCTCCAAAACTATAACAGATGCAAGCTTGCCCTGTTTGGTGGAGATGATATTTAATAAAATAAGTAGAAATCCACTAAAATTTTTGTTTGGTTATCTTGCAATCCCGAGATAATCGTCTCCATGCTCCAAATCCATTTTAAAGCCATTTTTAAGGCATTTCGCGCATACATGAAATGAACACATTTTTCTCCAAAACTATAACAGATGCAAGCTTGTCCTGTTTGGTGGAGATGATATTTAATAAAATAAGTAGAAATCCACTAAAAGTTTTGTTTGGTTATATTGCAATCCCGAGATAATCGTCTCCATGCTCCAAATCCATTTTAAAGCCATTTTTAAGGCATTTCGCGCATACATGAAATGAACACATTTTTTTCCAAAACTATAACAGATGCAAGCTTGTCCTGTTTGGTGGAGATGATATTTAATAAAATAAGTAGAAATCCACTAAAAGTTTTGTTTGGTTATCTTGCAATCCCGAGATAATCGTCTCCATGCTCCAAATCCATTTTAAAGCCATTTTTAAGGCATTTCGCGCATACATGAAATGAACACATTTTTCTCCAAAACTATAACAGATGCAAGCTTGTCCTGTTTGGTGGAGATAATATTTAATAAAATAAGTAGAAATCTACTAAAAGTTTCGTTTGTTTATATTGCCATCCTGAGATAATCGTCTCCATGCTCCAAATCCATTTTAAAGCCATTTCAAAGGCATTTTGCGCATACATGAAATGAACACATTTTTCTCCAAAACTATAACACATGCAAGCTTGTCCTGTTTGGTGGAGATGATATTTAATAAAATAAGTAGAAATCCACTAAAATTTTTGTTTGGTTATCTTGCAATCCCGAGATAATCGTCTCCATGCTCCAAATCCATTTTAAAGCCATTTTTAAGGCATTTCGCGCATACATGAAATGAACACATTTTTCTCCAAAACTATAACAGATGCAAGCTTGTCCTGTTTGGTGGAGATGATATTTAATAAAATAAGTAGAAATCCACTAAAAGTTTTGTTTGGTTATCTTGCAATCCCGAGATAATCGTCTCCATGCTCCAAATCCATTTTAAAGCCATTTTTAAGGCATTTCGCGCATACATGAAATAAACACATTTTTCTCCAAAACTATAACAGATGCAAGCTTGTCCTGTTTGGTGGAGATGATATTTAATAAAATAAGTAGAAATCCACTAAAAGTTTTGTTTGGTTATTTTGCAATCCCGAGATAATCGTCTCCATGCTCCAAATCCATTTTAAAGCCATTTTTAAGGCATTTCGCGCATACATGAAATGAACACATTTTTCTCCAAAACTATAACAGATGCAAGCTTGTCCTGTTTGGTGGAGATGATATTTAATAAAATAAGTAGAAATCCACTAAAAGTTTTGTTTGGTTATCTTGCAATCCCGAGATAATCGTCTCCATGCTCCAAATCCATTTTAAAGCCATTTTTAAGGCATTTCGCGCATACATGAAATGAACACATTTTTCTCCAAAACTATAACAGATGCAAGCTTGTCCTGTTTGGTGGAGATGATATTTAATAAAATAAGTAGAAATCCACTAAAAGTTTTGTTTGGTTATCTTGCAATCCCGAGATAATCGTCTCCATGCTCCAAATCCATTTTAAAGCCATTTTTAAGGCATTTCGCGCATACATGAAATGAACACATTTTTCTCCAAAACTATAACAGATGCAAGCTTGTCCTGTTTGGTGGAGATGATATTTAATAAAATAAGTAGAAATCCACTAAAAGTTTTGTTTGGTTATCTTGCAATCCCGAGATAATCGTCTCCATGCTCCAAATCCATTTTAAAGCCATTTCAAAGGCATTTTGCGCATACATGAAATGAACACATTTTTCTCCAAAACTATAACACATGCAAGCTTGTCCTGTTTGGTGGAGATGATATTTAATAAAATAAGTAGAAATCCACTAAAAGTTTTGTTTGGTTATCTTGCAATCCCGAGATAATCGTATCCATGCTCCAAATCCATTTTAAAGCCATTTTTAAGGCATTTCGCGCACACATGAAATGAACACATTTTTCTCCAAAACTATAACAGATGCAAGCTTGTCCTGTTTGGTGGAGATGATATTTAATAAAATAAGTAGAAATCCACTAAAATTTTTGTTTGGTTATCTTGCAATCCCGAGATAATCGTCTCCATGCTCCAAATCCATTTTAAAGCCATTTTTAAGGCATTTCGCGCATACATGAAATGAACACATTTTTCTCCAAAACTATAACAGATGCAAGCTTGTCCTGTTTGGTGGAGATGATATTTAATAAAATAAGTAGAAATCCACTAAAAGTTTTGTTTGGTTATATTGCAATCCCGAGATAATCGTCTCCATGCTCCAAATCCATTTTAAAGCCATTTTTAAGGCATTTCGCGCATACATGAAATGAACACATTTTTCTCCAAAACTATAACAGATGCAAGCTTGTCCTGTTTGGTGGAGATGATATTTAATAAAATAAGTAGAAATCCACTAAAAGTTTTGTTTGGTTATATTGCAATCCCGAGATAATCGTCTCCATGCTCCAAATCCATTTTAAAGCCATTTTTAAGGCATTTCGCGCATACATGAAATGAACACATTTTTTTCCAAAACTATAACAGATGCAAGCTTGTCCTGTTTGGTGGAGATGATATTTAATAAAATAAGTAGAAATCCACTAAAAGTTTTGTTTGGTTATCTTGCAATCCCGAGATAATCGTCTCCATGCTCCAAATCCATTTTAAAGCCATTTTTAAGGCATTTCGCGCATACATGAAATGAACACATTTTTCTCCAAAACTATAACAGATGCAAGCTTGTCCTGTTTGGTGGAGATAATATTTAATAAAATAAGTAGAAATCTACTAAAAGTTTCGTTTGTTTATATTGCCATCCTGAGATAATCGTCTCCATGCTCCAAATCCATTTTAAAGCCATTTCAAAGGCATTTTGCGCATACATGAAATGAACACATTTTTCTCCAAAACTATAACACATGCAAGCTTGTCCTGTTTGGTGGAGATGATATTTAATAAAATAAGTAGAAATCCACTAAAATTTTTGTTTGGTTATCTTGCAATCCCGAGATAATCGTCTCCATGCTCCAAATCCATTTTAAAGCCATTTTTAAGGCATTTCGCGCATACATGAAATGAACACATTTTTCTCCAAAACTATAACAGATGCAAGCTTGTCCTGTTTGGTGGAGATGATATTTAATAAAATAAGTAGAAATCCACTAAAAGTTTTGTTTGGTTATCTTGCAATCCCGAGATAATCGTCTCCATGCTCCAAATCCATTTTAAAGCCATTTTTAAGGCATTTCGCGCATACATGAAATAAACACATTTTTCTCCAAAACTATAACAGATGCAAGCTTGTCCTGTTTGGTGGAGATGATATTTAATAAAATAAGTAGAAATCCACTAAAAGTTTTGTTTGGTTATTTTGCAATCCCGAGATAATCGTCTCCATGCTCCAAATCCATTTTAAAGCCATTTTTAAGGCATTTCGCGCATACATGAAATGAACACATTTTTCTCCAAAACTATAACAGATGCAAGCTTGTCCTGTTTGGTGGAGATGATATTTAATAAAATAAGTAGAAATCCACTAAAAGTTTTGTTTGGTTATCTTGCAATCCCGAGATAATCGTCTCCATGCTCCAAATCCATTTTAAAGCCATTTTTAAGGCATTTCGCGCATACATGAAATGAACACATTTTTCTCCAAAACTATAACAGATGCAAGCTTGTC
Source organism: Anomaloglossus baeobatrachus (assembly GCF_048569485.1). Taxonomy (NCBI): domain Eukaryota; kingdom Metazoa; phylum Chordata; class Amphibia; order Anura; family Aromobatidae; genus Anomaloglossus; species Anomaloglossus baeobatrachus. Next base: position 58,099 of record NW_027443505.1, on the reverse strand, counting down.
CTGTTTGGTGGAGATGATATTTAATAAAATAAGTAGAAATCCACTAAAAGTTTTGTTTGGTTATCTTGCAATCCCGAGATAATCGTCTCCATGCTCCAAATCCATTTTAAAGCCATTTTTAAGGCATTTCGCGCATACATGAAATGAACACATTTTTCTCCAAAACTATAACAGATGCAAGCTTGTCCTGTTTGGTGGAGATGATATTTAATAAAATAAGTAGAAATCCACTAAAAGTTTTGTTTGGTTATCTTGCAATCCCGAGATAATCGTCTCCATGCTCCAAATCCATTTTAAAGCCATTTCAAAGGCATTTTGCGCATACATGAAATGAACACATTTTTCTCCAAAACTATAACACATGCAAGCTTGTCCTGTTTGGTGGAGATGATATTTAATAAAATAAGTAGAAATCCACTAAAAGTTTTGTTTGGTTATCTTGCAATCCCGAGATAATCGTATCCATGCTCCAAATCCATTTTAAAGCCATTTTTAAGGCATTTCGCGCACACATGAAATGAACACATTTTTCTCCAAAACTATAACAGATGCAAGCTTGTCCTGTTTGGTGGAGATGATATTTAATAAAATAAGTAGAAATCCACTAAAATTTTTGTTTGGTTATCTTGCAATCCCGAGATAATCGTCTCCATGCTCCAAATCCATTTTAAAGCCATTTTTAAGGCATTTCGCGCATACATGAAATGAACACATTTTTCTCCAAAACTATAACAGATGCAAGCTTGTCCTGTTTGGTGGAGATGATATTTAATAAAATAAGTAGAAATCCACTAAAAGTTTTGTTTGGTTATATTGCAATCCCGAGATAATCGTCTCCATGCTCCAAATCCATTTTAAAGCCATTTTTAAGGCATTTCGCGCATACATGAAATGAACACATTTTTCTCCAAAACTATAACAGATGCAAGCTTGTCCTGTTTGGTGGAGATGATATTTAATAAAATAAGTAGAAATCCACTAAAAGTTTTGTTTGGTTATCTTGCAATCCCGAGATAATCGTCTCCATGCTCCAAATCCATTTTAAAGCCATTTTTAAGGCATTTCGCGCATACATGAAATGAACACATTTTTCTCCAAAACTATAACAGATGCAAGCTTGTCCTGTTTGGTGGAGATAATATTTAATAAAATAAGTAGAAATCTACTAAAAGTTTCGTTTGTTTATATTGCCATCCTGAGATAATCGTCTCCATGCTCCAAATCCATTTTAAAGCCATTTCAAAGGCATTTTGCGCATACATGAAATGAACACATTTTTCTCCAAAACTATAACACATGCAAGCTTGTCCTGTTTGGTGGAGATGATATTTAATAAAATAAGTAGAAATCCACTAAAAGTTGTTTGGTTATCTTGCAATCCCGAGATAATCGTCTCCATGCTCCAAATCCATTTTAAAGCCATTTTTAAGGCATTTCGCGCATACATGAAATGAACACATTTTTCTCCAAAACTATAACAGATGCAAGCTTGTCCTGTTTGGTGGAGATGATATTTAATAAAATAAGTAGAAATCCACTAAAAGTTTTGTTTGGTTATCTTGCAATCCCGAGATAATCGTCTCCATGCTCCAAATCCATTTTAAAGCCATTTCAAAGGCATTTTGCGCATACATGAAATGAACACATTTTTCTCCAAAACTATAACACATGCAAGCTTGTCCTGTTTGGTGGAGATGATATTTAATAAAATAAGTAGAAATCCACTAAAAGTTTTGTTTGGTTATCTTGCAATCCCGAGAAAATCGTCTCCATGCTCCAAATCCATTTTAAAGCCATTTTTAAGGCATTTCGCGCATACATGAAATGAACACATTTTCTCCAAAACTATAACAGATGCAAGCTTGTCCTGTTTGGTGGAGATGATATTTAATAAAATAAGTAGAAATCCACTAAAAGTTTTGTTTGGTTATCTTGCAATCCCGAGATAATCGTCTCCATGCTCCAAATCCATTTTAAAGCCATTTTTAAGGCATTTCGCGCATACATGAAATGAACACATTTTTCTCCAAAACTATAACAAATGCAAGCTTGTCCTGTTTGGTGGAGATGATATTTAATAAAATAAGTAGAAATCCACTAAAATTTTTGTTTGGTTATCTTGCAATCCCGAGATAATCGTCTCCATGCTCCAAATCCATTTTAAAGCCATTTTTAAGGCATTTCGCGCATACATGAAATGAACACATTTTTCTCCAAAACTATAACAGATGCAAGCTTGTCCTGTTTGGTGGAGATGATATTTAATAAAATAAGTAGAAATCCACTAAAAGTTTTGTTTGGTTATATTGCAATCCCGAGATAATCGTCTCCATGCTCCAAATTCATTTTGAAGCCATTTTTAAGGCATTTCGCGCATACATGAAATGAACACATTTTTCTCCAAAACTATAACAGATGCAAGCTTGTCCTGTTTGGTGGAGATGATATTTAATAAAATAAGTAGAAATCCACTAAAAGTTTTGTTTGGTTATCTTGCAATCCCGAGATAATCGTCTCCATGCTCCAAATCCATTTTAAAGCCATTTTTAAGGCATTTCGCGCATACATGAAATGAACACATTTTTCTCCAAAACTATAACAGATGCAAGCTTGTCCTGTTTGGTGGAGATGATATTTAATAAAATAAGTAGAAATCCACTAAAAGTTTTGTTTGGTTATCTTGCAATCCCGAGATAATCGTCTCCATGCTCCAAATCCATTTTAAAGCCATTTCAAAGGCATTTTGCGCATACATGAAATGAACACATTTTTCTCCAAAACTATAACACATGCAAGCTTGTCCTGTTTAGTGGAGATGATATTTAATAAAATAAGTAGAAATCCACTAAAAGTTTTGTTTGGTTATCTTCCAATCCCGAGAAAATCGTCTCCATGCTCCAAATCCATTTTAAAGCCATTTTTAAGGCATTTCGCGCATACATGAAATGAACACATTTTTCTCCAAAACTATAACAGATGCAAGCTTGTCCTGTTTGGTGGAGATGATATTTAATAAAATAAGTAGAAATCCACTAAAAGTTTTGTTTGGTTATATTGCAATCCCGAGATAATCGTCTCCATGCTCCAAATCCATTTTAAAGCCATTTTTAAGGCATTTCGCGCATACATGAAATGAACACATTTTTCTCCAAAACTATAACAGATGCAAGCTTGTCCTGTTTGGTGGAGATGATATTTAATAAAATAAGTAGAAATCCACTAAAAGTTTTGTTTGGTTATCTTGCAATCCCGAGATAATCGTCTCCATGCTCCAAATCCATTTTAAAGCCATTTTTAAGGCATTTCGCGCATACATGAAATGAACACATTTTTCTCCAAAACTATAACAGATGCAAGCTTGTCCTGTTTGGTGGAGATAATATTTAATAAAATAAGTAGAAATCTACTAAAAGTTTCGTTTGTTTATATTGCCATCCTGAGATAATCGTCTCCATGCTCCAAATCCATTTTAAAGCCATTTCAAAGGCATTTTGCGCATACATGAAATGAACACATTTTTCTCCAAAACTATAACACATGCAAGCTTGTCCTGTTTGGTGGAGATGATATTTAATAAAATAAGTAGAAATCCACTAAAAGTTGTTTGGTTATCTTGCAATCCCGAGATAATCGTCTCCATGCTCCAAATCCATTTTAAAGCCATTTTTAAGGCATTTCGCGCATACATGAAATGAACACATTTTTCTCCAAAACTATAACAGATGCAAGCTTGTCCTGTTTGGTGGAGATGATATTTAATAAAATAAGTAGAAATCCACTAAAAGTTTTGTTTGGTTATCTTGCAATCCCGAGATAATCGTCTCCATGCTCCAAATCCATTTTAAAGCCATTTCAAAGGCATTTTGCGCATACATGAAATGAACACATTTTTCTCCAAAACTATAACACATGCAAGCTTGTCCTGTTTGGTGGAGATGATATTTAATAAAATAAGTAGAAATCCACTAAAAGTTTTGTTTGGTTATCTTGCAATCCCGAGAAAATCGTCTCCATGCTCCAAATCCATTTTAAAGCCATTTTTAAGGCATTTCGCGCATACATGAAATGAACACATTTTCTCCAAAACTATAACAGATGCAAGCTTGTCCTGTTTGGTGGAGATGATATTTAATAAAATAAGTAGAAATCCACTAAAAGTTTTGTTTGGTTATCTTGCAATCCCGAGATAATCGTCTCCATGCTCCAAATCCATTTTAAAGCCATTTTTAAGGCATTTCGCGCATACATGAAATGAACACATTTTTCTCCAAAACTATAACAGATGCAAGCTTGTCCTGTTTGGTGGAGATGATATTTAATAAAATAAGTAGAAATCCACTAAAATTTTTGTTTGGTTATCTTGCAATCCCGAGATAATCGTCTCCATGCTCCAAATCCATTTTAAAGCCATTTTTAAGGCATTTCGCGCATACATGAAATGAACACATTTTTCTCCAAAACTATAACAGATGCAAGCTTGTCCTGTTTGGTGGAGATGATATTTAATAAAATAAGTAGAAATCCACTAAAAGTTTTGTTTGGTTATATTGCAATCCCGAGATAATCGTCTCCATGCTCCAAATTCATTTTGAAGCCATTTTTAAGGCATTTCGCGCATACATGAAATGAACACATTTTTCTCCAAAACTATAACAGATGCAAGCTTGTCCTGTTTGGTGGAGATGATATTTAATAAAATAAGTAGAAATCCACTAAAAGTTTTGTTTGGTTATCTTGCAATCCCGAGATAATCGTCTCCATGCTCCAAATCCATTTTAAAGCCATTTTTAAGGCATTTCGCGCATACATGAAATGAACACATTTTTCTCCAAAACTATAACAGATGCAAGCTTGTCCTGTTTGGTGGAGATGATATTTAATAAAATAAGTAGAAATCCACTAAAAGTTTTGTTTGGTTATCTTGCAATCCCGAGATAATCGTCTCCATGCTCCAAATCCATTTTAAAGCCATTTCAAAGGCATTTTGCGCATACATGAAATGAACACATTTTTCTCCAAAACTATAACACATGCAAGCTTGTCCTGTTTAGTGGAGATGATATTTAATAAAATAAGTAGAAATCCACTAAAAGTTTTGTTTGGTTATCTTCCAATCCCGATAAAATCGTCTCCATGCTCCAAATCCATTTTAAAGCCATTTTTAAGGCATTTCGCGCATACATGAAATGAACACATTTTTCTCCAAAACTATAACAGATGCAAGCTTGTCCTGTTTGGTGGAGATGATATTTAATAAAATAAGTAGAAATCCACTAAAAGTTTTGTTTGGTTATCTTGCAATCCCGAGATAATCGTCTCCATGCTCCAAATCCATTTTAAAGCCATTTTTAAGGCATTTCGCGCATACATGAAATGAACACATTTTTCTCCAAAACTATAATAGATGCAAGCTTGTCCTGTTTGGTGGAGATGATATTTAATAAAATAAGTAGAAATCCACTAAAAGTTTTGTTTGGTTATCTTGCAATCCCGAGATAATCGTCTCCATGCTCCAAATCCATTTTAAAGCCATTTTTAAGGCATTTCGCGCATACATGAAATGAACACATTTTTCTCCAAAACTATAACAGATGCAAGCTTGTCCTGTTTGGTGGAGATAATATTTAATAAAATAAGTAGAAATCTACTAAAAGTTTCGTTTGTTTATATTGCCATCCTGAGATAATCGTCTCCATGCTCCAAATCCATTTTAAAGCCATTTCAAAGGCATTTTGCGCATACATGAAATGAACACATTTTTCTCCAAAACTATAACACATGCAAGCTTGTCCTGTTTGGTGGAGATGATATTTAATAAAATAAGTAGAAATCCACTAAAAGTTGTTTGGTTATCTTGCAATCCCGAGATAATCGTCTCCATGCTCCAAATCCATTTTAAAGCCATTTTTAAGGCATTTCGCGCATACATGAAATGAACACATTTTTCTCCAAAACTATAACAGATGCAAGCTTGTCCTGTTTGGTGGAGATGATATTTAATAAAATAAGTAGAAATCCACTAAAAGTTTTGTTTGGTTATCTTGCAATCCCGAGATAATCGTCTCCATGCTCCAAATCCATTTTAAAGCCATTTTTAAGGCATTTCGCGCATACATGAAATGAACACATTTTTCTCCAAAACTATAACAGATGCAAGCTTGTCCTGTTTGGTGGAGATGATATTTAATAAAATAAGTAGAAATCCACTAAAAGTTTTGTTTGGTTATCTTGCAATCCCGAGATAATCGTCTCCATGCTCCAAATCCATTTTAAAGCCATTTTTAAGGCATTTCGCGCATACATGAAATGAACACATTTTTCTCCAAAACTATAACAGATGCAAGCTTGCCCTGTTTGGTGGAGATGATATTTAATAAAATAAGTAGAAATCCACTAAAATTTTTGTTTGGTTATCTTGCAATCCCGAGATAATCGTCTCCATGCTCCAAATCCATTTTAAAGCCATTTTTAAGGCATTTCGCGCATACATGAAATGAACACATTTTTCTCCAAAACTATAACAGATGCAAGCTTGTCCTGTTTGGTGGAGATGATATTTAATAAAATAAGTAGAAATCCACTAAAAGTTTTGTTTGGTTTTATTGCAATCCCGAGATAATCGTCTCCATGCTCCAAATCCATTTTAAAGCCATTTTTAAGGCATTTCGCGCATACATGAAATGAACACATTTTTCTCCAAAACTATAACAGATGCAAGCTTGTCCTGTTTGGTGGAGATGATATTTAATAAAATAAGTAGAAATCCACTAAAAGTTTTGTTTGGTTATCTTGCAATCCCGAGATAATCGTCTCCATGCTCCAAATCCATTTTAAAGCCATTTTTAAGGCATTTCGCGCATACATGAAATGAACACATTTTTCTCCAAAACTATAACAGATGCAAGCTTGTCCTGTTTGGTGGAGATAATATTTAATAAAATAAGTAGAAATCTACTAAAAGTTTCGTTTGTTTATATTGCCATCCTGAGATAATCGTCTCCATGCTCCAAATCCATTTTAAAGCCATTTCAAAGGCATTTTGCGCATACATGAAATGAACACATTTTTCTCCAAAACTATAACACATGCAAGCTTGTCCTGTTTGGTGGAGATGATATTTAATAAAATAAGTAGAAATCCACTAAAATTTTTGTTTGGTTATCTTGCAATCCCGAGATAATCGTCTCCATGCTCCAAATCCATTTTAAAGCCATTTTTAAGGCATTTCGCGCATACATGAAATGAACACATTTTTCTCCAAAACTATAACAGATGCAAGCTTGTCCTGTTTGGTGGAGATGATATTTAATAAAATAAGTAGAAATCCACTAAAAGTTTTGTTTGGTTATCTTGCAATCCCGAGATAATCGTCTCCATGCTCCAAATCCATTTTAAAGCCATTTTTAAGGCATTTCGCGCATACATGAAATAAACACATTTTTTCTCCAAAACTATAACAGATGCAAGCTTGTCCTGTTTGGTGGAGATGATATTTAATAAAATAAGTAGAAATCCACTAAAAGTTTTGTTTGGTTATTTTGCAATCCCGAGATAATCGTCTCCATGCTCCAAATCCATTTTAAAGCCATTTTTAAGGCATTTCGCGCATACATGAAATGAACACATTTTTCTCCAAAACTATAACAGATGCAAGCTTGTCCTGTTTGGTGGAGATGATATTTAATAAAATAAGTAGAAATCCACTAAAAGTTTTGTTTGGTTATCTTGCAATCCCGAGATAATCGTCTCCATGCTCCAAATCCATTTTAAAGCCATTTTTAAGGCATTTCGCGCATACATGAAATGAACACATTTTTCTCCAAAACTATAACAGATGCAAGCTTGTCCTGTTTGGTGGAGATGATATTTAATAAAATAAGTAGAAATCCACTAAAAGTTTTGTTTGGTTATCTTGCAATCCCGAGATAATCGTCTCCATGCTCCAAATCCATTTTAAAGCCATTTTTAAGGCATTTCGCGCATACATGAAATGAACACATTTTTCTCCAAAACTATAACAGATGCAAGCTTGTCCTGTTTGGTGGAGATGATATTTAATAAAATAAGTAGAAATCCACTAAAAGTTTTGTTTGGTTATCTTGCAATCCCGAGATAATCGTCTCCATGCTCCAAATCCATTTTAAAGCCATTTCAAAGGCATTTTGCGCATACATGAAATGAACACATTTTTCTCCAAAACTATAACACATGCAAGCTTGTCCTGTTTGGTGGAGATGATATTTAATAAAATAAGTAGAAATCCACTAAAAGTTTTGTTTGGTTATCTTGCAATCCCGAGATAATCGTATCCATGCTCCAAATCCATTTTAAAGCCATTTTTAAGGCATTTCGCGCACACATGAAATGAACACATTTTTCTCCAAAACTATAACAGATGCAAGCTTGTCCTGTTTGGTGGAGATGATATTTAATAAAATAAGTAGAAATCCACTAAAATTTTTGTTTGGTTATCTTGCAATCCCGAGATAATCGTCTCCATGCTCCAAATCCATTTTAAAGCCATTTTTAAGGCATTTCGCGCATACATGAAATGAACACATTTTTCTCCAAAACTATAACAGATGCAAGCTTGTCCTGTTTGGTGGAGATGATATTTAATAAAATAAGTAGAAATCCACTAAAAGTTTTGTTTGGTTATATTGCAATCCCGAGATAATCGTCTCCATGCTCCAAATCCATTTTAAAGCCATTTTTAAGGCATTTCGAGCATACATGAAATGAACACATTTTTCTCCAAAACTATAACACATGCAAGCTTGTCCTGTTTGGTGGAGATGATATTTAATAAAATAAGTAGAAATCCACTAAAAGTTGTTTGGTTATCTTGCAATCCCGAGATAATCGTCTCCATGCTCCAAATCCATTTTAAAGCCATTTTTAAGGCATTTCGCGCATACATGAAATGAACACATTTTTCTCCAAAACTATAACAGATGCAAGCTTGTCCTGTTTGGTGGAGATGATATTTAATAAAATAAGTAGAAATCCACTAAAAGTTTTGTTTGGTTATCTTGCAATCCCGAGATAATCGTCTCCATGCTCCAAATCCATTTTAAAGCCATTTCAAAGGCATTTTGCGCATACATGAAATGAACACATTTTTCTCCAAAACTATAACACATGCAAGCTTGTCCTGTTTGGTGGAGATGATATTTAATAAAATAAGTAGAAATCCACTAAAAGTTTTGTTTGGTTATCTTGCAATCCCGAGAAAATCGTCTCCATGCTCCAAATCCATTTAAAAGCCATTTTTAAGGCATTTCGCGCATACATGAAATGAACACATTTTCTCCAAAACTATAACAGATGCAAGCTTGTCCTGTTTGGTGGAGATGATATTTAATAAAATAAGTAGAAATCCACTAAAAGTTTTGTTTGGTTATCTTGCAATCCCGAGATAATCGTCTCCATGCTCCAAATCCATTTTAAAGCCATTTTTAAGGCATTTCGCGCATACATGAAATGAACACATTTTTCTCCAAAACTATAACAGATGCAAGCTTGTCCTGTTTGGTGGAGATGATATTTAATAAAATAAGTAGAAATCCACTAAAATTTTTGTTTGGTTATCTTGCAATCCCGAGATAATCGTCTCCATGCTCCAAATCCATTTTAAAGCCATTTTTAAGGCATTTCGCGCATACATGAAATGAACACATTTTTCTCCAAAACTATAACAGATGCAAGCTTGTCCTGTTTGGTGGAGATGATATTTAATAAAATAAGTAGAAATCCACTAAAAGTTTTGTTTGGTTATATTGCAATCCCGAGATAATCGTCTCCATGCTCCAAATTCATTTTAAAGCCATTTTTAAGGCATTTCGCGCATACATGAAATGAACACATTTTTCTCCAAAACTATAACAGATGCAAGCTTGTCCTGTTTGGTGGAGATGATATTTAATAAAATAAGTAGAAATCCACTAAAAGTTTTGTTTGGTTATCTTGCAATCCCGAGATAATCGTCTCCATGCTCCAAATCCATTTTAAAGCCATTTTAAGGCATTTCGCGCATACATGAAATGAACACATTTTTCTCCAAAACTATAACAGATGCAAGCTTGTCCTGTTTGGTGGAGATAATATTTAATAAAATAAGTAGAAATCTACTAAAAGTTTCGTTTTTTTATATTGCCATCCTGAGATAATCGTCTCCATGCTCCAAATCCATTTTAAAGCCATTTCAAAGGCATTTTGCGCATACATGAAATGAACACATTTTTCTCCAAAACTATAACACATGCAAGCTTGTCCTGTTTGGTGGAGATGATATTTAATAAAATAAGTAGAAATCCACTAAAATTTTTGTTTGGTTATCTTGCAATCCCGAGATAATCGTCTCCATGCTCCAAATCCATTTTAAAGCCATTTTTAAGGCATTTCGCGCATACATGAAATGAACACATTTTTCTCCAAAACTATAACAGATGCAAGCTTGTCCTGTTTGGTGGAGATGATATTTAATAAAATAAGTAGAAATCCACTAAAAGTTTTGTTTGGTTATATTGCAATCCCGAGATAATCGTCTCCATGCTCCAAATCCATTTTAAAGCCATTTTTAAGGCATTTCGCGCATACATGAAATGAACACATTTTTCTCCAAAACTATAACAGATGCAAGCTTGTCCTGTTTGGTGGAGATAATATTTAATAAAATAAGTAGAAATCTACTAAAAGTTTCGTTTGTTTATATTGCCATCCTGAGATAATCGTCTCCATGCTCCAAATCCATTTTAAAGCCATTTCAAAGGCATTTTGCGCATACATGAAATGAACACATTTTTCTCCAAAACTATAACACATGCAAGCTTGTCCTGTTTGGTGGAGATGATATTTAATAAAATAAGTAGAAATCCACTAAAAGTTGTTTGGTTATCTTGCAATCCCGAGATAATCGTCTCCATGCTCCAAATCCATTTTAAAGCCATTTTTAAGGCATTTCGCGCATACATGAAATGAACACATTTTTCTCCAAAACTATAACAGATGCAAGCTTGTCCTGTTTGGTGGAGATGATATTTAATAAAATAAGTAGAAATCCACTAAAAGTTTTGTTTGGTTATCTTGCAATCCCGAGATAATCGTCTCCATGCTCCAAATCCATTTTAAAGCCATTTTTAAGGCATTTCGCGCATACATGAAATGAACACATTTTTCTCCAAAACTATAACAGATGCAAGCTTGTCCTGTTTGGTGGAGATGATATTTAATAAAATAAGTAGAAATCCACTAAAAGTTTTGTTTGGTTATCTTGCAATCCCGAGATAATCGTCTCCATGCTCCAAATCCATTTTAAAGCCATTTCAAAGGCATTTTGCGCATACATGAAATGAACACATTTTTCTCCAAAACTATAACACATGCAAGCTTGTCCTGTTTAGTGGAGATGATATTTAATAAAATAAGTAGAAATCCACTAAAAGTTTTGTTTGGTTATCTTCCAATCCCGAGAAAATCGTCTCCATGCTCCAAATCCATTTTAAAGCCATTTTTAAGGCATTTCGCGCATACATGAAATGAACACATTTTTCTCCAAAACTATAACAGATGCAAGCTTGTCCTGTTTGGTGGAGATGATATTTAATAAAATAAGTAGAAATCCACTAAAAGTTTTGTTTGGTTATCTTGCAATCCCGAGATAATCGTCTCCATGCTCCAAATCCATTTTAAAGCCATTTTTAAGGCATTTCGCGCATACATGAAATGAACACATTTTTCTCCAAAACTATAACAGATGCAAGCTTGTCCTGTTTGGTGGAGATGATATTTAATAAAATAAGTAGAAATCCACTAAAAGTTTTGTTTGGTTATCTTGCAATCCCGAGATAATCGTCTCCATGCTCCAAATCCATTTTAAAGCCATTTTTAAGGCATTTCGCGCATACATGAAATGAACACATTTTTCTCCAAAACTATAACAGATGCAAGCTTGCCCTGTTTGGTGGAGATGATATTTAATAAAATAAGTAGAAATCTACTAAAAGTTTCGTTTGTTTATATTGCCATCCTGAGATAATCGTCTCCATGCTCCAAATCCATTTTAAAGCCATTTCAAAGGCATTTTGCGCATACATGAAATGAACACATTTTTCTCCAAAACTATAACACATGCAAGCTTGTCCTGTTTGGTGGAGATGATATTTAATAAAATAAGTAGAAATCCACTAAAAGTTTTGTTTGGTTATCTTGCAATCCCGAGATAATCGTCTCCATGCTCCAAATCCATTTTAAAGCCATTTTTAAGGCATTTCGCGCATACATGAAATGAACACATTTTTCTCCAAAACTATAACAGATGCAAGCTTGTTCTGTTTGGTGGAGATGATATTTAATAAAATAAGTAGAAATCCACTAAAAGTTTTGTTTGGTTATCTTGCAATCCCGAGATAATCGTCTCCATGCTCCAAATCCATTTTAAAGCCATTTTTAAGGCATTTCGCGCATACATGAAATGAACACATTTTTCTCCAAAACTATAACAGATGCAAGCTTGTCCTGTTTGGTGGAGATGATATTTAATAAAATAAGTAGAAATCCACTAAAAGTTTTGTTTGGTTATCTTGCAATCCCGAGATAATCGTCTCCATGCTCCAAATCCATTTTAAAGCCATTTTTAAGGCATTTCGCGCATACATGAAATGAACACATTTTTCTCCAAAACTATAACAGATGCAAGCTTGCCCTGTTTGGTGGAGATGATATTTAATAAAATAAGTAGAAATCCACTAAAATTTTTGTTTGGTTATCTTGCAATCCCGAGATAATCGTCTCCATGCTCCAAATCCATTTTAAAGCCATTTTTAAGGCATTTCGCGCATACATGAAATGAACACATTTTTCTCCAAAACTATAACAGATGCAAGCTTGTCCTGTTTGGTGGAGATGATATTTAATAAAATAAGTAGAAATCCACTAAAAGTTTTGTTTGGTTATCTTGCAATCCCGAGATAATCGTCTCCATGCTCCAAATCCATTTTAAAGCCATTTCAAAGGCATTTTGCGCATACATGAAATGAACACATTTTTCTCCAAAACTATAACACATGCAAGCTTGTCCTGTTTGGTGGAGATGATATTTAATAAAATAAGTAGAAATCCACTAAAAGTTGTTTGGTTATCTTGCAATCCCGAGATAATCGTCTCCATGCTCCAAATCCATTTTAAAGCCATTTTTAAGGCATTTCGCGCATACATGAAATGAACACATTTTTCTCCAAAACTATAACAGATGCAAGCTTGTCCTGTTTGGTGGAGATGATATTTAATAAAATAAGTAGAAATCCAGTAAAAGTTTTGTTTGGTTATCTTGCAATCCCGAGATAATCGTCTCCATGCTCCAAATCCATTTTAAAGCCATTTCAAAGGCATTTTGCGCATACATGAAATGAACACATTTTTCTCCAAAACTATAACACATGCAAGCTTGTCCTGTTTGGTGGAGATGATATTTAATAAAATAAGTAGAAATCCACTAAAAGTTTTGTTTGGTTATCTTGCAATCCCGAGAAAATCGTCTCCATGCTCCAAATCCATTTTAAAGCCATTTTTAAGGCATTTCGCGCATACATGAAATGAACACATTTTTCTCCAAAACTATAACAGATGCAAGCTTGTCCTGTTTGGTGGAGATGATATTTAATAAAATAAGTAGAAATCCACTAAAAGTTTTGTTTGGTTATCTTGCAATCCCGAGATAATCGTCTCCATGCTCCAAATCCATTTTAAAGCCATTTTTAAGGCATTTCGCGCATACATGAAATGAACACATTTTTCTCCAAAACTATAACAGATGCAAGCTTGTCCTGTTTGGTGGAGATGATATTTAATAAAATAAGTAGAAATCCACAAAAATTTTTGTTTGGTTATCTTGCAATCCCGAGATAATCGTCTCCATGCTCCAAATCCATTTTAAAGCCATTTTTAAGGCATTTCGCGCATACATGAAATGAACACATTTTTCTCCAAAACTATAACAGATGCAAGCTTGTCCTGTTTGGTGGAGATGATATTTAATAAAATAAGTAGAAATCCACTAAAAGTTTTGTTTGATTATATTGCAATCCCGAGATAATCGTCTCCATGCTCCAAATTCATTTTAAAGCCATTTTTAAGGCATTTCGCGCATACATGAAATGAACACATTTTTCTCCAAAACTATAACAGATGCAAGCTTGTCCTGTTTGGTGGAGATGATATTTAATAAAATAAGTAGAAATCCACTAAAAGTTTTGTTTGGTTATCTTGCAATCCCGAGATAATCGTCTCCATGCTCCAAATCCATTTTAAAGCCATTTTTAAGGCATTTCGCGCATACATGAAATGAACACATTTTTCTCCAAAACTATAACAGATGCAAGCTTGTCCTGTTTGGTGGAGATAATATTTAATAAAATAAGTAGAAATCTACTAAAAGTTTCGTTTTTTTATATTGCCATCCTGAGATAATCGTCTCCATGCTCCAAATCCATTTTAAAGCCATTTCAAAGGCATTTTGCGCATACATGAAATGAACACATTTTTCTCCAAAACTATAACACATGCAAGCTTGTCCTGTTTGGTGGAGATGATATTTAATAAAATAAGTAGAAATCCACTAAAATTTTTGTTTGGTTATCTTGCAATCCCGAGATAATCGTCTCCATGCTCCAAATCCATTTTAAAGCCATTTTTAAGGCATTTCGCGCATACATGAAATGAACACATTTTTCTCCAAAACTATAACAGATGCAAGCTTGTCCTGTTTGGTGGAGATGATATTTAATAAAATAAGTAGAAATCCACTAAAAGTTTTGTTTGGTTATCTTGCAATCCCGAGATAATCGTCTCCATGCTCCAAATCCATTTTAAAGCCATTTTTAAGGCATTTCGCGCATACATGAAATGAACACATTTTTCTCCAAAACTATAACAGATGCAAGCATGTCCTGTTTGGTGGAGATAATATTTAATAAAATAAGTAGAAATCTACTAAAAGTTTCGTTTGTTTATATTGCCATCCTGAGATAATCGTCTCCATGCTCCAAATCCATTTTAAAGCCATTTCAAAGGCATTTTGCGCATACATGAAATGAACACATTTTTCTCCAAAACTATAACACATGCAAGCTTGTCCTGTTTGGTGGAGATGATATTTAATAAAATAAGTAGAAATCCACTAAAAGTTGTTTGGTTATCTTGCAATCCCGAGATAATCGTCTCCATGCTCCAAATCCATTTTAAAGCCATTTTTAAGGCATTTCGCGCATACATGAAATGAACACATTTTTCTCCAAAACTATAACAGATGCAAGCTTGTCCTGTTTGGTGGAGATGATATTTAATAAAATAAGTAGAAATCCACTAAAAGTTTTGTTTGGTTATCTTGCAATCCCGAGATAATCGTCTCCATGCTCCAAATCCATTTTAAAGCCATTTCAAAGGCATTTTGCGCATACATGAAATGAACACATTTTTCTCCAAAACTATAACACATGCAAGCTTGTCCTGTTTGGTGGAGATGATATTTAATAAAATAAGTAGAAATCCACTAAAAGTTTTGTTTGGTTATCTTGCAATCCCGAGAAAATCGTCTCCATGCTCCAAATCCATTTTAAAGCCATTTTTAAGGCATTTCGCGCATACATGAAATGAACACATTTTTCTCCAAAACTATAACAGATGCAAGCTTGTCCTGTTTGGTGGAGATGATATTTAATAAAATAAGTAGAAATCCACTAAAAGTTTTGTTTGGTTATATTGCAATCCCGAGATAATCGTCTCCATGCTCCAAATTCATTTTAAAGCCATTTTTAAGGCATTTCGCGCATACATGAAATGAACACATTTTTCTCCAAAACTATAACAGATGCAAGCTTGTCCTGTTTGGTGGAGATGATATTTAATAAAATAAGTAGAAATCCACTAAAAGTTTTGTTTGGTTATCTTGCAATCCCGAGATAATCGTCTCCATGCTCCAAATCCATTTTAAAGCCATTTTTAAGGCATTTCGCGCATACATGAAATGAACACATTTTTCTCCAAAACTATAACAGATGCAAGCTTGTCCTGTTTGGTGGAGATAATATTTAATAAAATAAGTAGAAATCTACTAAAAGTTTCGTTTTTTTATATTGCCATCCTGAGATAATCGTCTCCATGCTCCAAATCCATTTTAAAGCCATTTCAAAGGCATTTTGCGCATACATGAAATGAACACATTTTTCTCCAAAACTATAACACATGCAAGCTTGTCCTGTTTGGTGGAGATGATATTTAATAAAATAAGTAGAAATCCACTAAAATTTTTGTTTGGTTATCTTGCAATCCCGAGATAATCGTCTCCATGCTCCAAATCCATTTTAAAGCCATTTTTAAGGCATTTCGCGCATACATGAAATGAACACATTTTTCTCCAAAACTATAACAGATGCAAGCTTGTCCTGTTTGGTGGAGATGATATTTAATAAAATAAGTAGAAATCCACTAAAAGTTTTGTTTGGTTATCTTGCAATCCCGAGATAATCGTCTCCATGCTCCAAATCCATTTTAAAGCCATTTTTAAGGCATTTCGCGCATACATGAAATGAACACATTTTTCTCCAAAACTATAACAGATGCAAGCATGTCCTGTTTGGTGGAGATAATATTTAATAAAATAAGTAGAAATCTACTAAAAGTTTCGTTTGTTTATATTGCCATCCTGAGATAATCGTCTCCATGCTCCAAATCCATTTTAAAGCCATTTCAAAGGCATTTTGCGCATACATGAAATGAACACATTTTTCTCCAAAACTATAACACATGCAAGCTTGTCCTGTTTGGTGGAGATGATATTTAATAAAATAAGTAGAAATCCACTAAAAGTTGTTTGGTTATCTTGCAATCCCGAGATAATCGTCTCCATGCTCCAAATCCATTTTAAAGCCATTTTTAAGGCATTTCGCGCATACATGAAATGAACACATTTTTCTCCAAAACTATAACAGATGCAAGCTTGTCCTGTTTGGTGGAGATGATATTTAATAAAATAAGTAGAAATCCACTAAAAGTTTTGTTTGGTTATCTTGCAATCCCGAGATAATCGTCTCCATGCTCCAAATCCATTTTAAAGCCATTTCAAAGGCATTTTGCGCATACATGAAATGAACACATTTTTCTCCAAAACTATAACACATGCAAGCTTGTCCTGTTTGGTGGAGATGATATTTAATAAAATAAGTAGAAATCCACTAAAATTTTTGTTTGGTTATCTTGCAATCCCGAGATAATCGTCTCCATGCTCCAAATCCATTTTAAAGCCATTTTTAAGGCATTTCGCGCATACATGAAATGAACACATTTTTCTCCAAAACTATAACAGATGCAAGCTTGTCCTGTTTGGTGGAGATGATATTTAATAAAATAAGTAGAAATCCACTAAAAGTTTTGTTTGGTTATATTGCAATCCCGAGATAATCGTCTCCATGCTCCAAATCCATTTTAAAGCCATTTTTAAGGCATTTCGCGCATACATGAAATGAACACATTTTTCTCCAAAACTATAACAGATGCAAGCTTGTCCTGTTTGGTGGAGATGATATTTAATAAAATAAGTAGAAATCCACTAAAAGTTTTGTTTGGTTATCTTGCAATCCCGAGATAATCGTCTCCATGCTCCAAATCCATTTTAAAGCCATTTTTAAGGCATTTCGCGCATACATGAAATGAACACATTTTTCTCCAAAACTATAACAGATGCAAGCTTGTCCTGTTTGGTGGAGATAATATTTAATAAAATAAGTAGAAATCTACTAAAAGTTTCGTTTGTTTATATTGCCATCCTGAGATAATCGTCTCCATGCTCCAAATCCATTTTAAAGCCATTTCAAAGGCATTTTGCGCATACATGAAATGAACACATTTTTCTCCAAAACTATAACACATGCAAGCTTGTCCTGTTTGGTGGAGATGATATTTAATAAAATAAGTAGAAATCCACTAAAAGTTGTTTGGTTATCTTGCAATCCCGAGATAATCGTCTCCATGCTCCAAATCCATTTTGAAGCCATTTTTAAGGCATTTCGCGCATACATGAAATGAACACATTTTTCTCCAAAACTATAACAGATGCAAGCTTGTCCTGTTTGGTGGAGATGATATTTAATAAAATAAGTAGAAATCCACTAAAAGTTTTGTTTGGTTATCTTGCAATCCCGAGATAATCGTCTCCATGCTCCAAATCCATTTTAAAGCCATTTTTAAGGCATTTCGCGCATACATGAAATGAACACATTTTTCTCCAAAACTATAACAGATGCAAGCTTGTCCTGTTTGGTGGAGATGATATTTAATAAAATAAGTAGAAATCCACTAAAAGTTTTGTTTGGTTATCTTGCAATCCCGAGATAATCGTCTCCATGCTCCAAATCCATTTTAAAGCCATTTTTAAGGCATTTCGCGCATACATGAAATGAACACATTTTTCTCCAAAACTATAACAGATGCAAGCTTGTCCTGTTTGGTGGAGATGATATTTAATAAAATAAGTAGAAATCCACTAAAAGTTTTGTTTGGTTATCTTGCAATCCCGAGATAATCGTCTCCATGCTCCAAATCCATTTTAAAGCCATTTCAAAGGCATTTTGCGCATACATGAAATGAACACATTTTTCTCCAAAACTATAACACATGCAAGCTTGTCCTGTTTAGTGGAGATGATATTTAATAAAATAAGTAGAAATCCACTAAAAGTTTTGTTTGGTTATCTTCCAATCCCGAGAAAATCGTCTCCATGCTCCAAATCCATTTTAAAGCCATTTTTAAGGCATTTCGCGCATACATGAAATGAACACATTTTTCTCCAAAACTATAACAGATGCAAGCTTGTCCTGTTTGGTGGAGATGATATTTAATAAAATAAGTAGAAATCCACTAAAAGTTTTGTTTGGTTATCTTGCAATCCCGAGATAATCGTCTCCATGCTCCAAATCCATTTTAAAGCCATTTTTAAGGCATTTCGCGCATACATGAAATGAACACATTTTTCTCCAAAACTATAACAGATGCAAGCTTGTCCTGTTTGGTGGAGATGATATTTAATAAAATAAGTAGAAATCCACTAAAAGTTTTGTTTGGTTATCTTGCAATCCCGAGATAATCGTCTCCATGCTCCAAATCCATTTTAAAGCCATTTTTAAGGCATTTCGCGCATACATGAAATGAACACATTTTTCTCCAAAACTATAACAGATGCAAGCTTGTCCTGTTTGGTGGAGATGATATTTAATAAAATAAGTAGAAATCCACTAAAAGTTTTGTTTGGTTATCTTGCAATCCCGAGATAATCGTCTCCATGCTCCAAATCCATTTTAAAGCCATTTCAAAGGCATTTTGCGCATACATGAAATGAACACATTTTTCTCCAAAACTATAACACATGCAAGCTTGTCCTGTTTGGTGGAGATGATATTTAATAAAATAAGTAGAAATCCACTAAAAGTTTTGTTTGGTTATCTTGCAATCCCGAGATAATCGTCTCCATGCTCCAAATCCATTTTAAAGCCATTTTTAAGGCATTTCGCGCATAAATGAAATGAACACATTTTTCTCCAAAACTATAACAGATGCAAGCTTGTCCTGTTTGGTGGAGATGATATTTAATAAAATAAGTAGAAATCCACTAAAAGTTTTGTTTGGTTATCTTGCAATCCCGAGATAATCGTCTCCATGCTCCAAATCCATTTTAAAGCCATTTTTAAGGCATTTCGCGCATACATGAAATGAACACATTTTTCTCCAAAACTATAACAGATGCAAGCTTGTCCTGTTTGGTGGAGATGATATTTAATAAAATAAGTAGAAATCCACTAAAAGTTTTGTTTGGTTATCTTGCAATCCCGAGATAATCGTCTCCATGCTCCAAATCCATTTTAAAGCCATTTTTAAGGCATTTCGCGCATACATGAAATGAACACATTTTTCTCCAAAACTATAACAGATGCAAGCTTGTCCTGTTTGGTGGAGATGATATTTAATAAAATAAGTAGAAATCCACTAAAATTTTTGTTTGGTTATCTTGCAATCCCGAGATAATCGTCTCCATGCTCCAAATCCATTTTAAAGCCATTTTTAAGGCATTTCGCGCATACATGAAATGAACACATTTTTCTCCAAAACTATAACAGATGCAAGCTTGTCCTGTTTGGTGGAGATGATATTTAATAAAATAAGTAGAAATCCACTAAAAGTTTTGTTTGGTTATCTTGCAATCCCGAGATAATCGTCTCCATGCTCCAAATCCATTTTAAAGCCATTTCAAAGGCATTTTGCGCATACATGAAATGAACACATTTTTCTCCAAAACTATAACACATGCAAGCTTGTCCTGTTTGGTGGAGATGATATTTAATAAAATAAGTAGAAATCCACTAAAAGTTTTGTTTGGTTATCTTGCAATCCCGAGATAATCGTCTCCATGCTCCAAATCCATTTTAAAGCCATTTTTAAGGCATTTCGCGCATACATGAAATGAACACATTTTTCTCCAAAACTATAACAGATGCAAGCTTGTCCTGTTTGGTGGAGATGATATTTAATAAAATAAGTAGAAATCCACTAAAAGTTTTGTTTGGTTATCTTGCAATCCCGAGATAATCGTCTCCATGCTCCAAATCCATTTTAAAGCCATTTTTAAGGCATTTCGCGCATACATGAAATGAACACATTTTTCTCCAAAACTATAACAGATGCAAGCTTGTCCTGTTTGGTGGAGATGATATTTAATAAAATAAGTAGAAATCCACTAAAATTTTTGTTTGGTTATCTTGCAATCCCGAGATAATCGTCTCCATGCTCCAAATCCATTTTAAAGCCATTTTTAAGGCATTTCGCGCATACATGAAATGAACACATTTTTCTCCAAAACTATAACAGATGCAAGCTTGTCCTGTTTGGTGGAGATGATATTTAATAAAATAAGTAGAAATCCACTAAAAGTTTTGTTTGGTTATATTGCAATCCCGAGATAATCGTCTCCATGCTCCAAATCCATTTTAAAGCCATTTTTAAGGCATTTCGCGCATACATGAAATGAACACATTTTTCTCCAAAACTATAACAGATGCAAGCTTGTCCTGTTTGGTGGAGATGATATTTAATAAAATAAGTAGAAATCCACTAAAAGTTTTGTTTGGTTATCTTGCAATCCCGAGATAATCGTCTCCATGCTCCAAATCTATTTTAAAGCTATTTTAAGGCATTTCGCGCATACATGAAATGAACACATTTTTCTCCAAAACTATAACAGATGCAAGCTTGTCCTGTTTGGTGGAGATGATATTTAATAAAATAAGTAGAAATCCACTAAAAGTTTTGTTTGGTTATCTTGCAATCCCGAGATAATCGTCTCCATGCTCCAAATCCATTTTAAAGCCATTTTAAGGCATTTCGCGCATACATGAAATGAACACATTTTTCTCCAAAACTATAACAGATGCAAGCTTGTCCTGTTTGGTGGAGATGATATTTAATAAAATAAGTAGAAATCCACTAAAATTTTTGTTTGGTTATCTTGCAATCCCGAGATAATCGTCTCCATGCTCCAAATCCATTTTAAAGCCATTTTTAAGGCATTTCGCGCATACATGAAATGAACACATTTTTCTGCAAAACTATAACAGATGCAAGCTTGTCCTGTTTGGTGGAGATGATATTTAATAAAATAAGTAGAAATCCACTAAAAGTTTTGTTTGGTTATATTGCAATCCCGAGATAATCGTCTCCATGCTCCAAATCCATTTTAAAGCCATTTTTAAGGCATTTCGCGCATACATGAAATGAACACATTTTTCTCCAAAACTATAACAGATGCAAGCTTGTCCTGTTTGGTGGAGATGATATTTAATAAAATAAGTAGAAATCCACTAAACGTTTTGTTTGGTTATCTTGCAATCCCGAGATAATCGTCTCCATGCTCCAAATCCATTTTAAAGCCATTTTTAAGGCATTTCGCGCATACATGAAATGAACACATTTTTCTCCAAAACTATAACAGATGCAAGCTTGTCCTGTTTGGTGGAGATAATATTTAATAAAATAAGTAGAAATCTACTAAAAGTTTCGTTTGTTTATATTGCCATCCTGAGATAATCGTCTCCATGCTCCAAATCCATTTTAAAGCCATTTCAAAGGCATTTTGCGCATACATGAAATGAACACATTTTTCTCCAAAACTATAACACATGCAAGCTTGTCCTGTTTGGTGGAGATGATATTTAATAAAATAAGTAGAAATCTACTAAAAGTTTTGTTTGGTTATCTTGCAATCCCGAGATAATCGTCTCCATGCTCCAAATCCATTTTAAAGCCATTTTTAAGGCATTTCGCGCATACATGAAATGAACACATTTTTCTCCAAAACTATAACAGATGCAAGCTTGTCCTGTTTGGTGGAGATGATATTTAATAAAATAAGTAGAAATCCACTAAAAGTTTTGTTTGGTTATCTTGCAATCCCGAGATAATCGTCTCCATGCTCCAAATCCATTTTAAAGCCATTTTTAAGGCATTTCGCGCATACATGAAATGAACACATTTTTCTCCAAAACTATAACAGATGCAAGCTTGTCCTGTTTGGTGGAGATGATATTTAATAAAATAAGTAGAAATCCACTAAAAGTTTTGTTTGGTTATCTTGCAATCCCGAGATAATCGTCTCCATGCTCCAAATCCATTTTAAAGCCATTTTTAAGGCATTTCGCGCATACATGAAATGAACACATTTTTCTCCAAAACTATAACAGATGCAAGCTTGTCCTGTTTGGTGGAGATGATATTTAATAAAATAAGTAGAAATCCACTAAAAGTTTTGTTTGGTTATCTTGCAATCCCGAGATAATCGTCTCCATGCTCCAAATCCATTTTAAAGCCATTTCAAAGGCATTTTGCGCATACATGAAATGAACACATTTTTCTCCAAAACTATAACACATGCAAGCTTGTCCTGTTTGGTGGAGATGATATTTAATAAAATAAGTAGAAATCCACTAAAAGTTTTGTTTGGTTATCTTGCAATCCCGAGATAATCGTCTCCATGCTCCAAATCCATTTTAAAGCCATTTTTAAGGCATTTCGCGCATACATGAAATGAACACATTTTTCTCCAAAACTATAACAGATGCAAGCTTGTCCTGTTTGGTGGAGATGATATTTAATAAAATAAGTAGAAATCCACTAAAAGTTTTGTTTGGTTATCTTGCAATCCCGAGATAATCGTCTCCATGCTCCAAATCCATTTTAAAGCCATTTTTAAGGCATTTCGCGCATACATGAAATGAACACATTTTTCTCCAAAACTATAACAGATGCAAGCTTGTCCTGTTTGGTGGAGATGATATTTAATAAAATAAGTAGAAATCCACTAAAATTTTTGTTTGGTTATCTTGCAATCCCGAGATAATCGTCTCCATGCTCCAAATCCATTTTAAAGCCATTTTTAAGGCATTTCGCGCATACATGAAATGAACACATTTTTCTCCAAAACTATAACAGATGCAAGCTTGTCCTGTTTGGTGGAGATGATATTTAATAAAATAAGTAGAAATCCACTAAAAGTTTTGTTTGGTTATATTGCAATCCCGAGATAATCGTCTCCATGCTCCAAATCCATTTTAAAGCCATTTTTAAGGCATTTCGCGCATACATGAAATAAACACATTTTTCTCCAAAACTATAACAGATGCAAGCTTGTCCTGTTTGGTGGAGATGATATTTAATAAAATAAGTAGAAATCCACTAAAATTTTTGTTTGGTTATCTTGCAATCCCGAGATAATCGTCTCCATGCTCCAAATCCATTTTAAAGCCATTTTTAAGGCATTTCGCGCATACATGAAATGAACACATTTTTCTCCAAAACTATAACAGATGCAAGCTTGTCCTGTTTGGTGGAGATGATATTTAATAAAATAAGTAGAAATCCACTAAAAGTTTTGTTTGGTTATATTGCAATCCCGAGATAATCGTCTCCATGCTCCAAATCCATTTTAAAGCCATTTTTAAGGCATTTCGCGCATACATGAAATGAACACATTTTTCTCCAAAACTATAACAGATGCAAGCTTGTCCTGTTTGGTGGAGATGATATTTAATAAAATAAGTAGAAATCCACTAAAATTTTTGTTTGGTTATCTTGCAATCCCGAGATAATCGTCTCCATGCTCCAAATCCATTTTAAAGCCATTTTTAAGGCATTTCGCGCATACATGAAATGAACACATTTTTCTCCAAAACTATAACAGATGCAAGCTTGTCCTGTTTGGTGGAGATGATATTTAATAAAATAAGTAGAAATCCACTAAAAGTTTTGTTTGGTTATCTTGCAATCCCGAGATAATCGTCTCCATGCTCCAAATCCATTTTAAAGCCATTTTTAAGGCATTTCGCGCATACATGAAATGAACACATTTTTCTCCAAAACTATAACAGATGCAAGCATGTCCTGTTTGGTGGAGATAATATTTAATAAAATAAGTAGAAATCTACTAAAAGTTTCGTTTGTTTATATTGCCATCCTGAGATAATCGTCTCCATGCTCCAAATCCATTTTAAAGCCATTTCAAAGGCATTTTGCGCATACATGAAATGAACACATTTTTCTCCAAAACTATAACACATGCAAGCTTGTCCTGTTTGGTGGAGATGATATTTAATAAAATAAGTAGAAATCCACTAAAAGTTGTTTGGTTATCTTGCAATCCCGAGATAATCGTCTCCATGCTCCAAATCCATTTTAAAGCCATTTTTAAGGCATTTCGCGCATACATGAAATGAACACATTTTTCTCCAAAACTATAACAGATGCAAGCTTGTCCTGTTTGGTGGAGATGATATTTAATAAAATAAGTAGAAATCCACTAAAAGTTTTGTTTGGTTATCTTGCAATCCCGAGATAATCGTCTCCATGCTCCAAATCCATTTTAAAGCCATTTCAAAGGCATTTTGCGCATACATGAAATGAACACATTTTTCTCCAAAACTATATTACATGCAAGCTTGTCCTGTTTGGTGGAGATGATATTTAATAAAATAAGTAGAAATCCACTAAAAGTTTTGTTTGGTTATCTTGCAATCCCGAGAAAATCGTCTCCATGCTCCAAATCCATTTTAAAGCCATTTTTAAGGCATTTCGCGCATACATGAAATGAACACATTTTTCTCCAAAACTATAACAGATGCAAGCTTGTCCTGTTTGGTGGAGATGATATTTAATAAAATAAGTAGAAATCCACTAAAAGTTTTGTTTGGTTATCTTGCAATCCCGAGATAATCGTCTCCATGCTCCAAATCCATTTTAAAGCCATTTTTAAGGCATTTCGCGCATACATGAAATGAACACATTTTTCTCCAAAACTATAACAGATGCAAGCTTGTCCTGTTTGGTGGAGATGATATTTAATAAAATAAGTAGAAATCCACTAACATTTTTGTTTGGTTATCTTGCAATCCCGAGATAATCGTCTCCATGCTCCAAATCCATTTTAAAGCCATTTTTAAGGCATTTCGCGCATACATGAAATGAACACATTTTTCTCCAAAACTATAACAGATGCAAGCTTGTCCTGTTTGGTGGAGATGATATTTAATAAAATAAGTAGAAATCCACTAAAAGTTTTGTTTGGTTATATTGCAATCCCGAGATAATCGTCTCCATGCTCCAAATTCATTTTAAAGCCATTTTTAAGGCATTTCGCGCATACATGAAATGAACACATTTTTCTCCAAAACTATAACAGATGCAAGCTTGTCCTGTTTGGTGGAGATGATATTTAATAAAATAAGTAGAAATCCACTAAAAGTTTTGTTTGGTTATCTTGCAATCCCGAGATAATCGTCTCCATGCTCCAAATCCATTTTAAAGCCATTTTTAAGGCATTTCGCGCATACAAGAAATGAACACATTTTTCTCCAAAACTATAACAGATGCAAGTTTGTCCTGTTTGGTGGAGATAATATTTAATAAAATAAGTAGAAATCTACTAAAAGTTTCGTTTTTTTATATTGCCATCCTGAGATAATCGTCTCCATGCTCCAAATCCATTTTAAAGCCATTTTTAAGGCATTTCGCGCATACATGAAATGAACACATTTTTCTCCAAAACTATAACAGATGCAAGCTTGTCCTGTTTGGTGGAGATGATATTTAATAAAATAAGTAGAAATCCACTAAAAGTTTTGTTTGGTTATCTTGCAATCCCGAGATAATCGTCTCCATGCTCCAAATCCATTTTAAAGCCATTTTAAGGCATTTCGCGCATACATGAAATGAACACATTTTTCTCCAAAACTATAACAGATGCAAGCTTGTCCTGTTTGGTGGAGATAATATTTAATAAAATAAGTAGAAATCTACTAAAAGTTTCGTTTGTTTATATTGCCATCCTGAGATAATCGTCTCCATGCTCCAAATCCATTTTAAAGCCATTTCAAAGGCATTTTGCGCATACATGAAATGAACACATTTTTCTCCAAAACTATAACACATGCAAGCTTGTCCTGTTTGGTGGAGATGATATTTAATAAAATAAGTAGAAATCCACTAAAAGTTGTTTGGTTATCTTGCAATCCCGAGATAATCGTCTCCATGCTCCAAATCCATTTTGAAGCCATTTTTAAGGCATTTCGCGCATACATGAAATGAACACATTTTTCTCCAAAACTATAACAGATGCAAGCTTGTCCTGTTTGGTGGAGATGATATATAATAAAATAAGTAGAAATCCACTAAAAGTTTTGTTTGGTTATCTTGCAATCCCGAGATAATCGTCTCCATGCTCCAAATCCATTTTAAAGCCATTTTTAAGGCATTTCGCGCATACATGAAATGAACACATTTTTCTCCAAAACTATAACAGATGCAAGCTTGTCCTGTTTGGTGGAGATGATATTTAATAAAATAAGTAGAAATCCACTAAAAGTTTTGTTTGGTTATCTTGCAATCCCGAGATAATCGTCTCCATGCTCCAAATCCATTTTAAAGCCATTTTTAAGGCATTTCGCGCATACATGAAATGAACACATTTTTCTCCAAAACTATAACAGATGCAAGCT
Organism: Anomaloglossus baeobatrachus; assembly: GCF_048569485.1. Lineage (NCBI taxonomy): Eukaryota > Metazoa > Chordata > Amphibia > Anura > Aromobatidae > Anomaloglossus > Anomaloglossus baeobatrachus. Next base: position 31,016 of record NW_027443505.1, on the reverse strand, counting down.
TGTCCTGTTTGGTGGAGATGATATTTAATAAAATAAGTAGAAATCCACTAAAAGTTTTGTTTGGTTATCTTGCAATCCCGAGATAATCGTCTCCATGCTCCAAATCCATTTTAAAGCCATTTCAAAGGCATTTTGCGCATACATGAAATGAACACATTTTTCTCCAAAACTATAACACATGCAAGCTTGTCCTGTTTAGTGGAGATGATATTTAATAAAATAAGTAGAAATCCACTAAAAGTTTTGTTTGGTTATCTTCCAATCCCGAGAAAATCGTCTCCATGCTCCAAATCCATTTTAAAGCCATTTTTAAGGCATTTCGCGCATACATGAAATTAACACATTTTTCTCCAAAACTATAACAGATGCAAGCTTGTCCTGTTTGGTGGAGATGATATTTAATAAAATAAGTAGAAATCCACTAAAAGTTTTGTTTGGTTATCTTGCAATCCCGAGATAATCGTCTCCATGCTCCAAATCCATTTTAAAGCCATTTTTAAGGCATTTCGCGCATACATGAAATGAACACATTTTTCTCCAAAACTATAACAGATGCAAGCTTGTCCTGTTTGGTGGAGATGATATTTAATAAAATAAGTAGAAATCCACTAAAAGTTTTGTTTGGTTATCTTGCAATCCCGAGATAATCGTCTCCATGCTCCAAATCCATTTTAAAGCCATTTTTAAGGCATTTCGCGCATACATGAAATGAACACATTTTTCTCCAAAACTATAACAGATGCAAGCTTGTCCTGTTTGGTGGAGATAATATTTAATAAAATAAGTAGAAATCTACTAAAAGTTTCGTTTGTTTATATTGCCATCCTGAGATAATCGTCTCCATGCTCCAAATCCATTTTAAAGCCATTTCAAAGGCATTTTGCGCATACATGAAATGAACACATTTTTCTCCAAAACTATAACACATGCAAGCTTGTCCTGTTTGGTGGAGATGATATTTAATAAAATAAGTAGAAATCCACTAAAAGTTGTTTGGTTATCTTGCAATCCCGAGATAATCGTCTCCATGCTCCAAATCCATTTTAAAGCCATTTTTAAGGCATTTCGCGCATACATGAAATGAACACATTTTTCTCCAAAACTATAACAGATGCAAGCTTGTCCTGTTTGGTGGAGATGATATTTAATAAAATAAGTAGAAATCCACTAAAAGTTTTGTTTGGTTATCTTGCAATCCCGAGATAATCGTCTCCATGCTCCAAATCCATTTTAAAGCCATTTTTAAGGCATTTCGCGCATACATGAAATGAACACATTTTTCTCCAAAACTATAACAGATGCAAGCTTGTCCTGTTTGGTGGAGATAATATTTAATAAAATAAGTAGAAATCTACTAAAAGTTTCGTTTGTTTATATTGCCATCCTGAGATAATCGTCTCCATGCTCCAAATCCATTTTAAAGCCATTTCAAAGGCATTTTGCGCATACATGAAATGAACACATTTTTCTCCAAAACTATAACACATGCAAGCTTGTCCTGTTTGGTGGAGATGATATTTAATAAAATAAGTAGAAATCCACTAAAAGTTGTTTGGTTATCTTGCAATCCCGAGATAATCGTCTCCATGCTCCAAATCCATTTTAAAGCCATTTTTAAGGCATTTCGCGCATACATGAAATGAACACATTTTTCTCCAAAACTATAACAGATGCAAGCTTGTCCTGTTTGGTGGAGATGATATTTAATAAAATAAGTAGAAATCCACTAAAAGTTTTGTTTGGTTATCTTGCAATCCCGAGATAATCGTCTCCATGCTCCAAATCCATTTTAAAGCCATTTTTAAGGCATTTCGCGCATACATGAAATGAACACATTTTTCTCCAAAACTATAACAGATGCAAGCTTGTCCTGTTTGGTGGAGATGATATTTAATAAAATAAGTAGAAATCCACTAAAAGTTTTGTTTGGTTATCTTGCAATCCCGAGATAATCGTCTCCATGCTCCAAATCCATTTTAAAGCCATTTTTAAGGCATTTCGCGCATACATGAAATGAACACATTTTTCTCCAAAACTATAACAGATGCAAGCTTGCCCTGTTTGGTGGAGATGATATTTAATAAAATAAGTAGAAATCCACTAAAATTTTTGTTTGGTTATCTTGCAATCCCGAGATAATCGTCTCCATGCTCCAAATCCATTTTAAAGCCATTTTTAAGGCATTTCGCGCATACATGAAATGAACACATTTTTCTCCAAAACTATAACAGATGCAAGCTTGTCCTGTTTGGTGGAGATGATATTTAATAAAATAAGTAGAAATCCACTAAAAGTTTTGTTTGGTTATATTGCAATCCCGAGATAATCGTCTCCATGCTCCAAATCCATTTTAAAGCCATTTTTAAGGCATTTCGCGCATACATGAAATGAACACATTTTTCTCCAAAACTATAACAGATGCAAGCTTGTCCTGTTTGGTGGAGATAATATTTAATAAAATAAGTAGAAATCTACTAAAAGTTTCGTTTGTTTATATTGCCATCCTGAGATAATCGTCTCCATGCTCCAAATCCATTTTAAAGCCATTTCAAAGGCATTTTGCGCATACATGAAATGAACACATTTTTCTCCAAAACTATAACACATGCAAGCTTGTCCTGTTTGGTGGAGATGATATTTAATAAAATAAGTAGAAATCCACTAAAAGTTGTTTGGTTATCTTGCAATCCCGAGATAATCGTCTCCATGCTCCAAATCCATTTTAAAGCCATTTTTAAGGCATTTCGCGCATACATGAAATGAACACATTTTTCTCCAAAACTATAACAGATGCAAGCTTGTCCTGTTTGGTGGAGATGATATTTAATAAAATAAGTAGAAATCCACTAAAAGTTTTGTTTGGTTATCTTGCAATCCCGAGATAATCGTCTCCATGCTCCAAATCCATTTTAAAGCCATTTTTAAGGCATTTCGCGCATACATGAAATGAACACATTTTTCTCCAAAACTATAACAGATGCAAGCTTGTCCTGTTTGGTGGAGATAATATTTAATAAAATAAGTAGAAATCTACTAAAAGTTTCGTTTGTTTATATTGCCATCCTGAGATAATCGTCTCCATGCTCCAAATCCATTTTAAAGCCATTTCAAAGGCATTTTGCGCATACATGAAATGAACACATTTTTCTCCAAAACTATAACACATGCAAGCTTGTCCTGTTTGGTGGAGATGATATTTAATAAAATAAGTAGAAATCCACTAAAAGTTGTTTGGTTATCTTGCAATCCCGAGATAATCGTCTCCATGCTCCAAATCCATTTTAAAGCCATTTTTAAGGCATTTCGCGCATACATGAAATGAACACATTTTTCTCCAAAACTATAACAGATGCAAGCTTGTCCTGTTTGGTGGAGATGATATTTAATAAAATAAGTAGAAATCCACTAAAAGTTTTGTTTGGTTATCTTGCAATCCCGAGATAATCGTCTCCATGCTCCAAATCCATTTTAAAGCCATTTTTAAGGCATTTCGCGCATACATGAAATGAACACATTTTTCTCCAAAACTATAACAGATGCAAGCTTGTCCTGTTTGGTGGAGATGATATTTAATAAAATAAGTAGAAATCCACTAAAAGTTTTGTTTGGTTATCTTGCAATCCCGAGATAATCGTCTCCATGCTCCAAATCCATTTTAAAGCCATTTTTAAGGCATTTCGCGCATACATGAAATGAACACATTTTTCTCCAAAACTATAACAGATGCAAGCTTGCCCTGTTTGGTGGAGATGATATTTAATAAAATAAGTAGAAATCCACTAAAATTTTTGTTTGGTTATCTTGCAATCCCGAGATAATCGTCTCCATGCTCCAAATCCATTTTAAAGCCATTTTTAAGGCATTTCGCGCATACATGAAATGAACACATTTTTCTCCAAAACTATAACAGATGCAAGCTTGTCCTGTTTGGTGGAGATGATATTTAATAAAATAAGTAGAAATCCACTAAAAGTTTTGTTTGGTTATATTGCAATCCCGAGATAATCGTCTCCATGCTCCAAATCCATTTTAAAGCCATTTTTAAGGCATTTCGCGCATACATGAAATGAACACATTTTTCTCCAAAACTATAACAGATGCAAGCTTGTCCTGTTTGGTGGAGATGATATTTAATAAAATAAGTAGAAATCCACTAAAAGTTTTGTTTGGTTATCTTGCAATCCCGAGATAATCGTCTCCATGCTCCAAATCCATTTTAAAGCCATTTCAAAGGCATTTTGCGCATACATGAAATGAACACATTTTTCTCCAAAACTATAACACATGCAAGCTTGTCCTGTTTGGTGGAGATGATATTTAATAAAATAAGTAGAAATCCACTAAAAGTTTTGTTTGGTTATCTTGCAATCCCGAGATAATCGTCTCCATGCTCCAAATCCATTTTAAAGCCATTTTTAAGGCATTTCGCGCATACATGAAATGAACACATTTTTCTCCAAAACTATAACAGATGCAAGCTTGTCCTGTTTGGTGGAGATGATATTTAATAAAATAAGTAGAAATCCACTAAAAGTTTTGTTTGGTTATCTTGCAATCCCGAGATAATCGTCTCCATGCTCCAAATCCATTTTAAAGCCATTTTTAAGGCATTTCGCGCATACATGAAATGAACACATTTTTCTCCAAAACTATAACAGATGCAAGCTTGTCCTGTTTGGTGGAGATGATATTTAATAAAATAAGTAGAAATCCACTAAAAGTTTTGTTTGGTTATCTTGCAATCCCGAGATAATCGTCTCCATGCTCCAAATCCATTTTAAAGCCATTTTTAAGGCATTTCGCGCATACATGAAATGAACACATTTTTCTCCAAAACTATAACAGATGCAAGCTTGCCCTGTTTGGTGGAGATGATATTTAATAAAATAAGTAGAAATCCACTAAAATTTTTGTTTGGTTATCTTGCAATCCCGAGATAATCGTCTCCATGCTCCAAATCCATTTTAAAGCCATTTTTAAGGCATTTCGCGCATACATGAAATGAACACATTTTTCTCCAAAACTATAACAGATGCAAGCTTGTCCTGTTTGGTGGAGATGATATTTAATAAAATAAGTAGAAATCCACTAAAAGTTTTGTTTGGTTATATTGCAATCCCGAGATAATCGTCTCCATGCTCCAAATCCATTTTAAAGCCATTTTTAAGGCATTTCGCGCATACATGAAATGAACACATTTTTCTCCAAAACTATAACAGATGCAAGCTTGTCCTGTTTGGTGGAGATGATATTTAATAAAATAAGTAGAAATCCACTAAAAGTTTTGTTTGGTTATCTTGCAATCCCGAGATAATCGTCTCCATGCTCCAAATCCATTTTAAAGCCATTTCAAAGGCATTTTGCGCATACATGAAATGAACACATTTTTCTCCAAAACTATAACACATGCAAGCTTGTCCTGTTTGGTGGAGATGATATTTAATAAAATAAGTAGAAATCCACTAAAAGTTTTGTTTGGTTATCTTGCAATCCCGAGATAATCGTCTCCATGCTCCAAATCCATTTTAAAGCCATTTTTAAGGCATTTCGCGCATACATGAAATGAACACATTTTTCTCCAAAACTATAACAGATGCAAGCTTGTCCTGTTTGGTGGAGATGATATTTAATAAAATAAGTAGAAATCCACTAAAAGTTTTGTTTGGTTATCTTGCAATCCCGAGATAATCGTCTCCATGCTCCAAATCCATTTTAAAGCCATTTTTAAGGCATTTCGCGCATACATGAAATGAACACATTTTTCTCCAAAACTATAACAGATGCAAGCTTGTCCTGTTTGGTGGAGATGATATTTAATAAAATAAGTAGAAATCCACTAAAAGTTTTGTTTGGTTATCTTGCAATCCCGAGATAATCGTCTCCATGCTCCAAATCCATTTTAAAGCCATTTTTAAGGCATTTCGCGCATACATGAAATGAACACATTTTTCTCCAAAACTATAACAGATGCAAGCTTGTCCTGTTTGGTGGAGATGATATTTAATAAAATAAGTAGAAATCCACTAAAAGTTTTGTTTGGTTATCTTGCAATCCCGAGATAATCGTCTCCATGCTCCAAATCCATTTTAAAGCCATTTTTAAGGCATTTCGCGCATACATGAAATGAACACATTTTTCTCCAAAACTATAACAGATGCAAGCTTGTCCTGTTTGGTGGAGATGATATTTAATAAAATAAGTAGAAATCCACTAAAAGTTTTGTTTGGTTATCTTGCAATCCCGAGATAATCGTCTCCATGCTCCAAATCCATTTTAAAGCCATTTCAAAGGCATTTTGCGCATACATGAAATGAACACATTTTTCTCCAAAACTATAACACATGCAAGCTTGTCCTGTTTGGTGGAGATGATATTTAATAAAATAAGTAGAAATCCACTAAAAGTTTTGTTTGGTTATCTTGCAATCCCGAGATAATCGTATCCATGCTCCAAATCCATTTTAAAGCCATTTTTAAGGCATTTCGCGCATACATGAAATGAACACATTTTTCTCCAAAACTATAACAGATGCAAGCTTGTCCTGTTTGGTGGAGATGATATTTAATAAAATAAGTAGAAATCCACTAAAAGTTTTGTTTGGTTATCTTGCAATCCCGAGATAATCGTCTCCATGCTCCAAATCCATTTTAAAGCCATTTCAAAGGCATTTTGCGCATACATGAAATGAACACATTTTTCTCCAAAACTATAACACATGCAAGCTTGTCCTGTTTGGTGGAGATGATATTTAATAAAATAAGTAGAAATCCACTAAAAGTTTTGTTTGGTTATATTGCAATCCCGAGATAATCGTCTCCATGCTCCAAATCCATTTTAAAGCCATTTTTAAGGCATTTCGCGCATACATGAAATGAACACATTTTTCTCCAAAACTATAACAGATGCCAGCTTGTCCTGTTTGGTGGAGATGATATTTAATAAAATAAGTAGAAATCCACTAAAAGTTTTGTTTGGTTATCTTGCAATCCCGAGATAATCGTCTCCATGCTCCAAATCCATTTTAAAGCCATTTTTAAGGCATTTCGCGCATACATGAAATGAACACATTTTTCTCCAAAACTATAACAGATGCAAGCTTGTCCTGTTTGGTGGAGATAATATTTAATAAAATAAGTAGAAATCTACTAAAAGTTTCGTTTGTTTATATTGCCATCCTGAGATAATCGTCTCCATGCTCCAAATCCATTTTAAAGCCATTTCAAAGGCATTTTGCGCATACATGAAATGAACACATTTTTCTCCAAAACTATAACACATGCAAGCTTGTCCTGTTTGGTGGAGATGATATTTAATAAAATAAGTAGAAATCTACTAAAAGTTTTGTTTGGTTATCTTGCAATCCCGAGATAATCGTCTCCATGCTCCAAATCCATTTTAAAGCCATTTTAAGGCATTTCGCGCATACATGAAATGAACACATTTTTCTCCAAAACTATAACAGATGCAAGCTTGTCCTGTTTGGTGGAGATGATATTTAATAAAATAAGTAGAAATCCACTAAAAGTTTTGTTTGGTTATCTTGCAATCCCGAGATAATCGTCTCCATGCTCCAAATCCATTTTAAAGCCATTTCAAAGGCATTTTGCGCATACATGAAATGAACACATTTTTCTCCAAAACTATAACACATGCAAGCTTGTCCTGTTTGGTGGAGATGATATTTAATAAAATAAGTAGAAATCCACTAAAAGTTTTGTTTGGTTATCTTGCAATCCCGAGATAATCGTCTCCATGCTCCAAATCCATTTTAAAGCCATTTTTAAGGCATTTCGCGCATACATGAAATGAACACATTTTTCTCCAAAACTATAACAGATGCAAGCTTGTCCTGTTTGGTGGAGATGATATTTAATAAAATAAGTAGAAATCCACTAAAAGTTTTGTTTGGTTATCTTGCAATCCCGAGATAATCGTCTCCATGCTCCAAATCCATTTTAAAGCCATTTTTAAGGCATTTCGCGCATACATGAAATGAACACATTTTTCTCCAAAACTATAACAGATGCAAGCTTGTCCTGTTTGGTGGAGATGATATTTAATAAAATAAGTAGAAATCCACTAAAAGTTTTGTTTGGTTATCTTGCAATCCCGAGATAATCGTCTCCATGCTCCAAATCCATTTTAAAGCCATTTCAAAGGCATTTTGCGCATACATGAAATGAACACATTTTTCTCCAAAACTATAACACATGCAAGCTTGTCCTGTTTGGTGGAGATGATATTTAATAAAATAAGTAGAAATCCACTAAAAGTTTTGTTTGGTTATCTTGCAATCCCGAGATAATCGTCTCCATGCTCCAAATCCATTTTAAAGCCATTTTTAAGGCATTTCGCGCATAAATGAAATGAACACATTTTTCTCCAAAACTATAACAGATGCAAGCTTGTCCTGTTTGGTGGAGATGATATTTAATAAAATAAGTAGAAATCCACTAAAAGTTTTGTTTGGTTATCTTGCAATCCCGAGATAATCGTCTCCATGCTCCAAATCCATTTTAAAGCCATTTTTAAGGCATTTCGCGCATACATGAAATGAACACATTTTTCTCCAAAACTATAACAGATGCAAGCTTGTCCTGTTTGGTGGAGATGATATTTAATAAAATAAGTAGAAATCCACTAAAAGTTTTGTTTGGTTATCTTGCAATCCCGAGATAATCGTCTCCATGCTCCAAATCCATTTTAAAGCCATTTTTAAGGCATTTCGCGCATACATGAAATGAACACATTTTTCTCCAAAACTATAACAGATGCAAGCTTGTCCTGTTTGGTGGAGATGATATTTAATAAAATAAGTAGAAATCCACTAAAATTTTTGTTTGGTTATCTTGCAATCCCGAGATAATCGTCTCCATGCTCCAAATCCATTTTAAAGCCATTTTTAAGGCATTTCGCGCATACATGAAATGAACACATTTTTCTCCAAAACTATAACAGATGCAAGCTTGTCCTGTTTGGTGGAGATGATATTTAATAAAATAAGTAGAAATCCACTAAAAGTTTTGTTTGGTTATCTTGCAATCCCGAGATAATCGTCTCCATGCTCCAAATCCATTTTAAAGCCATTTCAAAGGCATTTTGCGCATACATGAAATGAACACATTTTTCTCCAAAACTATAACACATGCAAGCTTGTCCTGTTTGGTGGAGATGATATTTAATAAAATAAGTAGAAATCAACTAAAAGTTTTGTTTGGTTATCTTGCAATCCCGAGATAATCGTCTCCATGCTCCAAATCCATTTTAAAGCCATTTTTAAGGCATTTCGCGCATACATGAAATGAACACATTTTTCTCCAAAACTATAACAGATGCAAGCTTGTCCTGTTTGGTGGAGATGATATTTAATAAAATAAGTAGAAATCCACTAAAAGTTTTGTTTGGTTATCTTGCAATCCCGAGATAATCGTCTCCATGCTCCAAATCCATTTTAAAGCCATTTTTAAGGCATTTCGCGCATACATGAAATGAACACATTTTTCTCCAAAACTATAACAGATGCAAGCTTGTCCTGTTTGGTGGAGATGATATTTAATAAAATAAGTAGAAATCCACTAAAAGTTTTGTTTGGTTATATTGCAATCCCGAGATAATCGTCTCCATGCTCCAAATCCATTTTAAAGCCATTTTTAAGGCATTTCGCGCATACATGAAATGAACACATTTTTCTCCAAAACTATAACAGATGCAAGCTTGTCCTGTTTGGTGGAGATGATATTTAATAAAATAAGTAGAAATCCACTAAAAGTTTTGTTTGGTTATCTTGCAATCCCGAGATAATCGTCTCCATGCTCCAAATCTATTTTAAAGCCATTTTAAGGCATTTCGCGCATACATGAAATGAACACATTTTTCTCCAAAACTATAACAGATGCAAGCTTGTCCTGTTTGGTGGAGATGGTATTTAATAAAATAAGTAGAAATCCACTAAAAGTTTTGTTTGGTTATCTTGCAATCCCGAGATAATCGTCTCCATGCTCCAAATCCATTTTAAAGCCATTTTTAAGGCATTTCGCGCATACATGAAATGAACACATTTTTCTCCAAAACTATAACAGATGCAAGCTTGTCCTGTTTGGTGGAGATGATATTTAATAAAATAAGTAGAAATCCACTAAAATTTTTGTTTGGTTATCTTGCAATCCCGAGATAATCGTCTCCATGCTCCAAATCCATTTTAAAGCCATTTTTAAGGCATTTCGCGCATACATGAAATGAACACATTTTTCTGCAAAACTATAACAGATGCAAGCTTGTCCTGTTTGGTGGAGATGATATTTAATAAAATAAGTAGAAATCCACTAAAAGTTTTGTTTGGTTATATTGCAATCCCGAGATAATCGTCTCCATGCTCCAAATCCATTTTAAAGCCATTTTTAAGGCATTTCGCGCATACATGAAATGAACACATTTTTCTCCAAAACTATAACAGATGCAAGCTTGTCCTGTTTGGTGGAGATGATATTTAATAAAATAAGTAGAAATCCACTAAACGTTTTGTTTGGTTATCTTGCAATCCCGAGATAATCGTCTCCATGCTCCAAATCCATTTTAAAGCCATTTTTAAGGCATTTCGCGCATACATGAAATGAACACATTTTTCTCCAAAACTATAACAGATGCAAGCTTGTCCTGTTTGGTGGAGATAATATTTAATAAAATAAGTAGAAATCTACTAAAAGTTTCGTTTGTTTATATTGCCATCCTGAGATAATCGTCTCCATGCTCCAAATCCATTTTAAAGCCATTTCAAAGGCATTTTGCGCATACATGAAATGAACACATTTTTCTCCAAAACTATAACACATGCAAGCTTGTCCTGTTTGGTGGAGATGATATTTAATAAAATAAGTAGAAATCTACTAAAAGTTTTGTTTGGTTATCTTGCAATCCCGAGATAATCGTCTCCATGCTCCAAATCCATTTTAAAGCCATTTTTAAGGCATTTCGCGCATACATGAAATGAACACATTTTTCTCCAAAACTATAACAGATGCAAGCTTGTCCTGTTTGGTGGAGATGATATTTAATAAAATAAGTAGAAATCCACTAAAAGTTTTGTTTGGTTATCTTGCAATCCCGAGATAATCGTCTCCATGCTCCAAATCCATTTTAAAGCCATTTTTAAGGCATTTCGCGCATACATGAAATGAACACATTTTTCTCCAAAACTATAACAGATGCAAGCTTGTCCTTTTTGGTGGAGATGATATTTAATAAAATAAGTAGAAATCCACTAAAAGTTTTGTTTGGTTATCTTGCAATCCCGAGATAATCGTCTCCATGCTCCAAATCCATTTTAAAGCCATTTTTAAGGCATTTCGCGCATACATGAAATGAACACATTTTTCTCCAAAACTATAACAGATGCAAGCTTGTCCTGTTTGGTGGAGATGATATTTAATAAAATAAGTAGAAATCCACTAAAAGTTTTGTTTGGTTATCTTGCAATCCCGAGATAATCGTCTCCATGCTCCAAATCCATTTTAAAGCCATTTCAAAGGCATTTTGCGCATACATGAAATGAACACATTTTTCTCCAAAACTATAACACATGCAAGCTTGTCCTGTTTGGTGGAGATGATATTTAATAAAATAAGTAGAAATCCACTAAAAGTTTTGTTTGGTTATCTTGCAATCCCGAGATAATCGTCTCCATGCTCCAAATCCATTTTAAAGCCATTTTTAAGGCATTTCGCGCATACATGAAATGAACACATTTTTCTCCAAAACTATAACAGATGCAAGCTTGTCCTGTTTGGTGGAGATGATATTTAATAAAATAAGTAGAAATCCACTAAAATTTTTGTTTGGTTATCTTGCAATCCCGAGATAATCGTCTCCATGCTCCAAATCCATTTTAAAGCCATTTTTAAGGCATTTCGCGCATACATGAAATGAACACATTTTTCTCCAAAACTATAAAAGATGCAAGCTTGTCCTGTTTGGTGGAGATGATATTTAATAAAATAAGTAGAAATCCACTAAAAGTTTTGTTTGGTTATATTGCAATCCCGAGATAATCGTCTCCATGCTCCAAATCCATTTTAAAGCCATTTTTAAGGCATTTCGCGCATACATGAAATGAACACATTTTTCTCCAAAACTATAACAGATGCAAGCTTGTCCTGTTTGGTGGAGATTATATTTAATAAAATAAGTAGAAATCCACTAAAATTTTTGTTTGGTTATCTTGCAATCCCGAGATAATCGTCTCCATGCTCCAAATCCATTTTAAAGCCATTTTTAAGGCATTTCGCGCATACATGAAATGAACACATTTTTCTCCAAAACTATAACAGATGCAAGCTTGTCCTGTTTGGTGGAGATGATATTTAATAAAATAAGTAGAAATCCACTAAAAGTTTTGTTTGGTTATATTGCAATCCCGAGATAATCGTCTCCATGCTCCAAATCCATTTTAAAGCCATTTTTAAGGCATTTCGCGCATACATGAAATGAACACATTTTTCTCCAAAACTATAACAGATGCAAGCTTGTCCTGTTTGGTGGAGATAATATTTAATAAAATAAGTAGAAATCTACTAAAAGTTTCGTTTGTTTATATTGCCATCCTGAGATAATCGTCTCCATGCTCCAAATCGATTTTAAAGCCATTTCAAAGGCATTTTGCGCATACATGAAATGAACACATTTTTCTCCAAAACTATAACACATGCAAGCTTGTCCTGTTTGGTGGAGATGATATTTAATAAAATAAGTAGAAATCCACTAAAAGTTTTGTTTGGTTATCTTGCAATCCAGAGATAATCGTCTCCATGCTCCAAATCCATTTTAAAGCCATTTTTAAGGCATTTCGCGCATACATGAAATGAACACATTTTTCTCCAAAACTATAACAGATGCAAGCTTGTCCTGTTTGGTGGAGATGATATTTAATAAAATAAGTAGAAATCCACTAAAAGTTTTGTTTGGTTATCTTGCAATCCCGAGATAATCGTCTCCATGCTCCAAATCCATTTTAAAGCCATTTTTAAGGCATTTCGCGCATACATGAAATGAACACATTTTTCTCCAAAACTATAACAGATGCAAGCTTGTCCTGTTTGGTGGAGATGATATTTAATAAAATAAGTAGAAATCCACTAAAAGTTTTGTTTGGTTATCTTGCAATCCCGAGATAATCGTCTCCATGCTCCAAATCCATTTTAAAGCCATTTTTAAGGCATTTCGCGCATACATGAAATGAACACATTTTTCTCCAAAACTATAACAGATGCAAGCTTGTCCTGTTTGGTGGAGATGATATTTAATAAAATAAGTAGAAATCCACTAAAAGTTTTGTTTGGTTATCTTGCAATCCCGAGATAATCGTCTCCATGCTCCAAATCCATTTTAAAGCCATTTCAAAGGCATTTTGCGCATACATGAAATGAACACATTTTTCTCCAAAACTATAACACATGCAAGCTTGTCCTGTTTGGTGGAGATGATATTTAATAAAATAAGTAGAAATCCACTAAAAGTTTTGTTTGGTTATCTTGCAATCCCGAGATAATCGTCTCCATGCTCCAAATCCATTTTAAAGCCATTTTTAAGGCATTTCGCGCATACATGAAATGAACACATTTTTCTCCAAAACTATAACAGATGCAAGCTTGTCCTGTTTGGTGGAGATGATATTTAATAAAATAAGTAGAAATCCACTAAAAGTTTTGTTTGGTTATATTGCAATCCCGAGATAATCGTCTCCATGCTCCAAATCCATTTTAAAGCCATTTTTAAGGCATTTCGCGCATACATGAAATGAACACATTTTTCTCCAAAACTATAACAGATGCAAGCTTGTCCTGTTTGGTGGAGATGATATTTAATAAAATAAGTAGAAATCCACTAAACGTTTTGTTTGGTTATCTTGCAATCCCGAGATAATCGTCTCCATGCTCCAAATCCATTTTAAAGCCATTTTTAAGGCATTTCGCGCATACATGAAATGAACACATTTTTCTCCAAAACTATAACAGATGCAAGCTTGTCCTGTTTGGTGGAGATAATATTTAATAAAATAAGTAGAAATCTACTAAAAGTTTCGTTTGTTTATATTGCCATCCTGAGATAATCGTCTCCATGCTCCAAATCCATTTTAAAGCCATTTCAAAGGTATTTTGCGCATACATGAAATGAACACATTTTTCTCCAAAACTATAACACATGCAAGCTTGTCCTGTTTGGTGGAGATGATATTTAATAAAATAAGTAGAAATCCACTAAAAGTTTTGTTTGGTTATCTTGCAATCCCGAGATAATCGTCTCCATGCTCCAAATCCATTTTAAAGCCATTTTTAAGGCATTTCGCGCATACATGAAATGAACACATTTTTCTCCAAAACTATAACAGATGCAAGCTTGTCCTGTTTGGTGGAGATGATATTTAATAAAATAAGTAGAAATCCACTAAAAGTTTTGTTTGGTTATCTTGCAATCCCGAGATAATCGTCTCCATGCTCCAAATCCATTTTAAAGCCATTTTTAAGGCATTTCGCGCATACATGAAATGAACACATTTTTCTCCAAAACTATAACAGATGCAAGCTTGTCCTGTTTGGTGGAGATGATATTTAATAAAATAAGTAGAAATCCACTAAAAGTTTTGTTTGGTTATCTTGCAATCCCGAGATAATCGTCTCCATGCTCCAAATCCATTTTAAAGCCATTTTTAAGGCATTTCGCGCATACATGAAATAAACACATTTTTCTCCAAAACTATAACAGATGCAAGCTTGTCCTGTTTGATGGAGATGATATTTAATAAAATAAGTAGAAATCCACTAAAAGTTTTGTTTGGTTATCTTGCAATCCCGAGATAATCGTCTCCATGCTCCAAATCCATTTTAAAGCCATTTCAAAGGCATTTTGCGCATACATGAAATGAACACATTTTTCTCCAAAACTATAACACATGCAAGCTTGTCCTGTTTGGTGGAGATGATATTTAATAAAATAAGTAGAAATCCACTAAAAGTTTTGTTTGGTTATCTTGCAATCCCGAGATAATCGTCTCCATGCTCCAAATCCATTTTAAAGCCATTTTTAAGGCATTTCGCGCATACATGAAATGAACACATTTTTCTCCAAAACTATAACAGATGCAAGCTTGTCCTGTTTGGTGGAGATGATATTTAATAAAATAAGTAGAAATCCACTAAAAGTTTTGTTTGGTTATCTTGCAATCCCGAGATAATCGTCTCCATGCTCCAAATCCATTTTAAAGCCATTTTTAAGGCATTCGCGCATACATGAAATGAACACATTTTTCTCCAAAACTATAACAGATGCAAGCTTGTCCTGTTTGGTGGAGATGATATTTAATAAAATAAGTAGAAATCCACTAAAATTTTTGTTTGGTTATCTTGCAATCCCGAGATAATCGTCTCCATGCTCCAAATCCATTTTAAAGCCATTTTTAAGGCATTTCGCTCATACATGAAATGAACACATTTTTCTCCAAAACTATAACAGATGCAAGCTTGTCCTGTTTGGAGGAGATGATATTTAATAAAATAAGTAGAAATCAACTAAAAGTTTTGTTTGGTTATATTGCAATCCCGAGATAATCGTCTCCATGCTCCAAATCCATTTTAAAGCCATTTTTAAGGCATTTCGCGCATACATGAAATGAACACATTTTTCTCCAAAACTATAACAGATGCAAGCTTGTCCTGTTTGGTGGAGATGATATTTAATAAAATAAGTAGAAATCCACTAAAAGTTTTGTTTGGTTATCTTGCAATCCCGAGATAATCGTCTCCATGCTCCAAATCCATTTTAAAGCCATTTTTAAGGCATTTCGCGCATACATGAAATGAACACATTTTTCTCCAAAACTATAACAGATGCAAGCTTGTCCTGTTTGGTGGAGATAATATTTAATAAAATAAGTAGAAATCTACTAAAAGTTTCGTTTGTTTATATTGCCATCCTGAGATAATCGTCTCCATGCTCCAAATCCATTTTAAAGCCATTTCAAAGGCATTTTGCGCATACATGAAATGAACACATTTTTCTCCAAAACTATAACACATGCAAGCTTGTCCTGTTTGGTGGAGATGATATTTAATAAAATAAGTAGAAATCCACTAAAAGTTTTGTTTGGTTATCTTGCAATCCCGAGATAATCGTCTCCATGCTCCAAATCCATTTTAAAGCCATTTTTTAGGCATTTCGCGCATACATGAAATGAACACATTTTTCTCCAAAACTATAACAGATGCAAGCTTGTCCTGTTTGGTGGAGATGATATTTAATAAAATAAGTAGAAATCCACTAAAAGTTTTGTTTGGTTATCTTGCAATCCCGAGATATTCGTCTCCATGCTCCAAATCCATTTTAAAGCCATGTTTAAGGCATTTCGCGCATACATGAAATGAACACATTTTTCTCCAAAACTATAACAGATGCAAGCTTGTTCTGTTTGGTGGAGATGATATTTAATAAAATAAGTAGAAATCCACTAAAATTTTTGTTTGGTTATCTTGCAATCCCGAGATAATCGTCTCCATGCTCCAAATCCATTTTAAAGCCATTTTTAAGGCATTTCGCGCATACATGAAATGAACACATTTTTCTCCAAAACTATAACAGATGCAAGCTTGTCCTGTTTGGTGGAGATGATATTTAATAAAATAAGTAGAAATCCACTAAAAGTTTTGTTTGGTTATCTTGCAATCCCGAGATAATCGTCTCCATGCTCCAAATCCATTTTAAAGCCATTTTTAAGGCATTTCGCGCATACATGAAATGAACACATTTTTCTCCAAAACTATAAAAGATGCAAGCTTGTCCTGTTTGGTGGAGATGATATTTAATAAAATAAGTAGAAATCCACTAAAAGTTTTGTTTGGTTATATTGCAATCCCGAGATAATCGTCTCCATGCTCCAAATCCATTTTAAAGCCATTTTTAAGGCATTTCGCGCATACATGAAATGAACACATTTTTCTCCAAAACTATAACAGATGCAAGCTTGTCCTGTTTGGTGGAGATTATATTTAATAAAATAAGTAGAAATCCACTAAAATTTTTGTTTGGTTATCTTGCAATCCCGAGATAATCGTCTCCATGCTCCAAATCCATTTTAAAGCCATTTTTAAGGCATTTCGCGCATACATGAAATGAACACATTTTTCTCCAAAACTATAACAGATGCAAGCTTGTCCTGTTTGGTGGAGATGATATTTAATAAAATAAGTAGAAATCCACTAAAAGTTTTGTTTGGTTATATTGCAATCCCGAGATAATCGTCTCCATGCTCCAAATCCATTTTAAAGCCATTTTTAAGGCATTTCGCGCATACATGAAATGAACACATTTTTCTCCAAAACTATAACAGATGCAAGCTTGTCCTGTTTGGTGGAGATAATATTTAATAAAATAAGTAGAAATCTACTAAAAGTTTCGTTTGTTTATATTGCCATCCTGAGATAATCGTCTCCATGCTCCAAATCCATTTTAAAGCCATTTCAAAGGCATTTTGCGCATACATGAAATGAACACATTTTTCTCCAAAACTATAACACATGCAAGCTTGTCCTGTTTGGTGGAGATGATATTTAATAAAATAAGTAGAAATCCACTAAAAGTTTTGTTTGGTTATCTTGCAATCCAGAGATAATCGTCTCCATGCTCCAAATCCATTTTAAAGCCATTTTTAAGGCATTTCGCGCATACATGAAATGAACACATTTTTCTCCAAAACTATAACAGATGCAAGCTTGTCCTGTTTGGTGGAGATGATATTTAATAAAATAAGTAGAAATCCACTAAAAGTTTTGTTTGGTTATCTTGCAATCCCGAGATAATCGTCTCCATGCTCCAAATCCATTTTAAAGCCATTTTTAAGGCATTTCGCGCATACATGAAATGAACACATTTTTCTCCAAAACTATAACAGATGCAAGCTTGTCCTGTTTGGTGGAGATGATATTTAATAAAATAAGTAGAAATCCACTAAAAGTTTTGTTTGGTTATCTTGCAATCCCGAGATAATCGTCTCCATGCTCCAAATCCATTTTAAAGCCATTTTTAAGGCATTTCGCGCATACATGAAATGAACACATTTTTCTCCAAAACTATAACAGATGCAAGCTTGTCCTGTTTGGTGGAGATGATATTTAATAAAATAAGTAGAAATCCACTAAAAGTTTTGTTTGGTTATCTTGCAATCCCGAGATAATCGTCTCCATGCTCCAAATCCATTTTAAAGCCATTTCAAAGGCATTTTGCGCATACATGAAATGAACACATTTTTCTCCAAAACTATAACACATGCAAGCTTGTCCTGTTTGGTGGAGATGATATTTAATAAAATAAGTAGAAATCCACTAAAAGTTTTGTTTGGTTATCTTGCAATCCCGAGATAATCGTCTCCATGCTCCAAATCCATTTTAAAGCCATTTTTAAGGCATTTCGCGCATACATGAAATGAACACATTTTTCTCCAAAACTATAACAGATGCAAGCTTGTCCTGTTTGGTGGAGATGATATTTAATAAAATAAGTAGAAATCCACTAAAAGTTTTGTTTGGTTATATTGCAATCCCGAGATAATCGTCTCCATGCTCCAAATCCATTTTAAAGCCATTTTTAAGGCATTTCGCGCATACATGAAATGAACACATTTTTCTCCAAAACTATAACAGATGCAAGCTTGTCCTGTTTGGTGGAGATGATATTTAATAAAATAAGTAGAAATCCACTAAACGTTTTGTTTGGTTATCTTGCAATCCCGAGATAATCGTCTCCATGCTCCAAATCCATTTTAAAGCCATTTTTAAGGCATTTCGCGCATACATGAAATGAACACATTTTTCTCCAAAACTATAACAGATGCAAGCTTGTCCTGTTTGGTGGAGATAATATTTAATAAAATAAGTAGAAATCTACTAAAAGTTTCGTTTGTTTATATTGCCATCCTGAGATAATCGTCTCCATGCTCCAAATCCATTTTAAAGCCATTTCAAAGGTATTTTGCGCATACATGAAATGAACACATTTTTCTCCAAAACTATAACACATGCAAGCTTGTCCTGTTTGGTGGAGATGATATTTAATAAAATAAGTAGAAATCCACTAAAAGTTTTGTTTGGTTATCTTGCAATCCCGAGATAATCGTCTCCATGCTCCAAATCCATTTTAAAGCCATTTTTAAGGCATTTCGCGCATACATGAAATGAACACATTTTTCTCCAAAACTATAACAGATGCAAGCTTGTCCTGTTTGGTGGAGATGATATTTAATAAAATAAGTAGAAATCCACTAAAAGTTTTGTTTGGTTATCTTGCAATCCCGAGATAATCGTCTCCATGCTCCAAATCCATTTTAAAGCCATTTTTAAGGCATTTCGCGCATACATGAAATGAACACATTTTTCTCCAAAACTATAACAGATGCAAGCTTGTCCTGTTTGGTGGAGATGATATTTAATAAAATAAGTAGAAATCCACTAAAAGTTTTGTTTGGTTATCTTGCAATCCCGAGATAATCGTCTCCATGCTCCAAATCCATTTTAAAGCCATTTTTAAGGCATTTCGCGCATACATGAAATAAACACATTTTTCTCCAAAACTATAACAGATGCAAGCTTGTCCTGTTTGATGGAGATGATATTTAATAAAATAAGTAGAAATCCACTAAAAGTTTTGTTTGGTTATCTTGCAATCCCGAGATAATCGTCTCCATGCTCCAAATCCATTTTAAAGCCATTTCAAAGGCATTTTGCGCATACATGAAATGAACACATTTTTCTCCAAAACTATAACACATGCAAGCTTGTCCTGTTTGGTGGAGATGATATTTAATAAAATAAGTAGAAATCCACTAAAAGTTTTGTTTGGTTATCTTGCAATCCCGAGATAATCGTCTCCATGCTCCAAATCCATTTTAAAGCCATTTTTAAGGCATTTCGCGCATACATGAAATGAACACATTTTTCTCCAAAACTATAACAGATGCAAGCTTGTCCTGTTTGGTGGAGATGATATTTAATAAAATAAGTAGAAATCCACTAAAAGTTTTGTTTGGTTATCTTGCAATCCCGAGATAATCGTCTCCATGCTCCAAATCCATTTTAAAGCCATTTTTAAGGCATTCGCGCATACATGAAATGAACACATTTTTCTCCAAAACTATAACAGATGCAAGCTTGTCCTGTTTGGTGGAGATGATATTTAATAAAATAAGTAGAAATCCACTAAAATTTTTGTTTGGTTATCTTGCAATCCCGAGATAATCGTCTCCATGCTCCAAATCCATTTTAAAGCCATTTTTAAGGCATTTCGCTCATACATGAAATGAACACATTTTTCTCCAAAACTATAACAGATGCAAGCTTGTCCTGTTTGGAGGAGATGATATTTAATAAAATAAGTAGAAATCAACTAAAAGTTTTGTTTGGTTATATTGCAATCCCGAGATAATCGTCTCCATGCTCCAAATCCATTTTAAAGCCATTTTTAAGGCATTTCGCGCATACATGAAATGAACACATTTTTCTCCAAAACTATAACAGATGCAAGCTTGTCCTGTTTGGTGGAGATGATATTTAATAAAATAAGTAGAAATCCACTAAAAGTTTTGTTTGGTTATCTTGCAATCCCGAGATAATCGTCTCCATGCTCCAAATCCATTTTAAAGCCATTTTTAAGGCATTTCGCGCATACATGAAATGAACACATTTTTCTCCAAAACTATAACAGATGCAAGCTTGTCCTGTTTGGTGGAGATAATATTTAATAAAATAAGTAGAAATCTACTAAAAGTTTCGTTTGTTTATATTGCCATCCTGAGATAATCGTCTCCATGCTCCAAATCCATTTTAAAGCCATTTCAAAGGCATTTTGCGCATACATGAAATGAACACATTTTTCTCCAAAACTATAACACATGCAAGCTTGTCCTGTTTGGTGGAGATGATATTTAATAAAATAAGTAGAAATCCACTAAAAGTTTTGTTTGGTTATCTTGCAATCCCGAGATAATCGTCTCCATGCTCCAAATCCATTTTAAAGCCATTTTTTAGGCATTTCGCGCATACATGAAATGAACACATTTTTCTCCAAAACTATAACAGATGCAAGCTTGTCCTGTTTGGTGGAGATGATATTTAATAAAATAAGTAGAAATCCACTAAAAGTTTTGTTTGGTTATCTTGCAATCCCGAGATATTCGTCTCCATGCTCCAAATCCATTTTAAAGCCATGTTTAAGGCATTTCGCGCATACATGAAATGAACACATTTTTCTCCAAAACTATAACAGATGCAAGCTTGTTCTGTTTGGTGGAGATGATATTTAATAAAATAAGTAGAAATCCACTAAAAGTTTTGTTTGGTTATCTTGCAATCCCGAGATAATCGTCTCCATGCTCCAAATCCATTTTAAAGCCATTTTTAAGGCATTTCGCGCATACATGAAATGAACACATTTTTCTCCAAAACTATAACAGATGCAAGCTTGTCCTGTTTGGTGGAGATGATATTTAATAAAATAAGTAGAAATCCACTAAAAGTTTTGTTTGGTTATCTTGCAATCCCGAGATAATCGTCTCCATGCTCCAAATCCATTTTAAAGCCATTTTTAAGGCATTTCGCGCATACATGAAATGAACACATTTTTCTCCAAAACTATAACAGATGCAAGCTTGTCCTGTTTGGTGGAGATGATATTTAATAAAATAAGTAGAAATCCACTAAAATTTTTGTTTGGTTATCTTGCAATCCCGAGATAATCGTCTCCATGCTCCAAATCCATTTTAAAGCCATTTTTAAGGCATTTCGCGCATACATGAAATGAACACATTTTTCTCCAAAACTATAACAGATGCAAGCTTGTCCTGTTTGGTGGAGATGATATTTAATAAAATAAGTAGAAATCCACTAAAATTTTTGTTTGGTTATCTTGCAATCCCGAGATAATCGTCTCCATGCTCCAAATCCATTTTAAAGCCATTTTTAAGGCATTTCGCGCATACATGAAATGAACACATTTTTCTCCAAAACTATAACAGATGCAAGCTTGTCCTGTTTGGTGGAGATGATATTTAATAAAATAAGTAGAAATCCACTAAAAGTTTTGTTTGGTTATCTTGCAATCCCGAGATAATCGTCTCCATGCTCCAAATCCATTTTAAAGCCATTTTTAAGGCATTTCGCGCATACATGAAATGAACACATTTTTCTCCAAAACTATAACAGATGCAAGCTTGTCCTGTTTGGTGGAGATGATATTTAATAAAATAAGTAGAAATCCACTAAAAGTTTTGTTTGGTTATCTTGCAATCCCGAGATAATCGTCTCCATGCTCCAAATCCATTTTAAAGCCATTTCAAAGGCATTTTGCGCATACATGAAATGAACACATTTTTCTCCAAAACTATAACACATGCAAGCTTGTCCTGTTTGGTGGAGATGATATTTAATAAAATAAGTAGAAATCCACTAAAAGTTTTGTTTGGTTATATTGCAATCCCGAGATAATCGTCTCCATGCTCCAAATCCATTTTAAAGCCATTTTTAAGGCATTTCGCGCATACATGAAATTAACACATTTTTCTCCAAAACTATAACAGATGCAAGCTTGTCCTGTTTGGTGGAGATGATATTTAATAAAATAAGTAGAAATCCACTAAAAGTTTTGTTTGGTTATCTTGCAATCCCGAGATAATCGTCTCCATGCTCCAAATCCATTTTAAAGCCATTTTTAAGGCATTTCGCGCATACATGAAATGAACACATTTTTCTTTAAAACTATAACAGATGCAAGCTTGTCCTGTTTGGTGGAGATGATATTTAATAAAATAAGTAGAAATCCACTAAAAGTTTTGTTTGGTTATCTTGCAATCCCGAGATAATCGTCTCCATGCTCCAAATCCATTTTAAAGCCATGTTTAAGGCATTTCGCGCATACATGAAATGAACACATTTTTCTCCAAAACTATAACAGATGCAAGCTTGTTCTGTTTGGTGGAGATGATATTTAATAAAATAAGTAGAAATCCACTAAAAGTTTTGTTTGGTTATCTTGCAATCCCGAGATAATCGTCTCCATGCTCCAAATCCATTTTAAAGCCATTTTTAAGGCATTTCGCGCATACATGAAATGAACACATTTTTCTCCAAAACTATAACAGATGCAAGCTTGTCCTGTTTGGTGGAGATGATATTTAATAAAATAAGTAGAAATCCACTAAAAGTTTTGTTTGGTTATCTTGCAATCCCGAGATAATCGTCTCCATGCTCCAAATCCATTTTAAAGCCATTTTTAAGGCATTTCGCGCATACATGAAATGAACACATTTTTCTCCAAAACTATAACAGATGCAAGCTTGTCCTGTTTGGTGGAGATGATATTTAATAAAATAAGTAGAAATCCACTAAAATTTTTGTTTGGTTATCTTGCAATCCCGAGATAATCGTCTCCATGCTCCAAATCCATTTTAAAGCCATTTTTAAGGCATTTCGCGCATACATGAAATGAACACATTTTTCTCCAAAACTATAACAGATGCAAGCTTGTCCTGTTTGGTGGAGATGATATTTAATAAAATAAGTAGAAATCCACTAAAAGTTTTGTTTGGTTATCTTGCAATCCCGAGATAATCGTCTCCATGCTCCAAATCCATTTTAAAGCCATTTTTAAGGCATTTTGCGCATACATGAAATGAACACATTTTTCTCCAAAACTATAACAGATGCAAGCTTGTCCTGTTTGGTGGAGATGATATTTAATAAAATAAGTAGAAATCCACTAAAAGTTTTGTTTGGTTATCTTGCAATCCCGAGATAATCGTCTCCATGCTCCAAATCCATTTTAAAGCCATTTTTAAGGCATTTCGCGCATACATGAAATGAACACATTTTTCTCCAAAACTATAACAGATGCAAGCTTGTCCTGTTTGGTGGAGATGATATTTAATAAAATAAGTAGAAATCCACTAAAAGTTTTGTTTGGTTATCTTGCAATCCCGAGATAATCGTCTCCATGCTCCAAATCCATTTTAAAGCCATTTCAAAGGCATTTTGCGCATACATGAAATGAACACATTTTTCTCCAAAACTATAACACATGCAAGTTTGTCCTGTTTGGTGGAGATGATATTTAATAAAATAAGTAGAAATCCACTAAAAGTTTTGTTTGGTTATCTTGCAATCCCGAGATAATCGTCTCCATGCTCCAAATCCATTTTAAAGCCATTTTTAAGGCATTTCGCGCATACATGAAATTAACACATTTTTCTCCAAAACTATAACAGATGCAAGCTTGTCCTGTTTGGTGGAGATGATATTTAATAAAATAAGTAGAAATCCACTAAAAGTTTTGTTTGGTTATCTTGCAATCCCGAGATAATCGTCTCCATGCTCCAAATCCATTTTAAAGCCATTTTTAAGGCATTTCGCGCATACATGAAATGAACACATTTTTCTCCAAAACTATAACAGATGCAAGCTTGTCCTGTTTGGTGGAGATGATATTTAATAAAATAAGTAGAAATCCACTAAAATTTTTGTTTGGTTATCTTGCAATCCCGAGATAATCGTCTCCATGCTCCAAATCCATTTTAAAGCCATTTTTAAGGCATTTCGCGCATACATGAAATGAACACATTTTTCTCCAAAACTATAACAGATGCAAGCTTGTCCTGTTTGGTGGAGATGATATTTAATAAAATAAGTAGAAATCCACTAAAAGTTTTGTTTGGTTATATTGCAATCCCGAGATAATCGTCTCCATGCTCCAAATCCATTTTAAAGCCATTTTTAAGGCATTTCGCGCATACATGAAATGAACACATTTTTCTCCAAAACTATAACAGATGCAAGCTTGTCCTGTTTGGTGGAGATGATATTTAATAAAATAAGTAGAAATCCACTAAAATTTTTGTTTGGTTATCTTGCAATCCCGAGATAATCGTCTCCATGCTCCAAATCCATTTTAAAGCCATTTTTAAGGCATTTCGCGCATACATGAAATGAACACATTTTTCTCCAAAACTATAACAGATGCAAGCTTGTCCTGTTTGGTGGAGATGATATTTAATAAAATAAGTAGAAATCCACTAAAAGTTTTGTTTGGTTATCTTGCAATCCCGAGATAATCGTCTCCATGCTCCAAATCCATTTTAAAGCCATTTTTAAGGCATTTCGCGCATACATGAAATGAACACATTTTTCTCCAAAACTATAACACATGCAAGCTTGTCCTGTTTGGTGGAGATGATATTTATTAAAATAAGTAGAAATCCACTAAAAGTTTTGTTTGGTTATCTTGCAATCCCGAGATAATCGTCTCCATGCTCCAAATCCATTTTAAAGCCATTTTTAAGGCATTTCGCGCATACATGAAATGAACACATTTTTCTCCAAAACTATAACAGATGCAAGCTTGTCCTGTTTGGTGGAGATGATATTTAATAAAATAAGTAGAAATCCACTAAAAGTTTTGTTTGGTTATCTTGCAATCCCGAGATAATCGTCTCCATGCTCCAAATCCATTTTAAAGCCATTTTTAAGGCATTTCGCGCATACATGAAATGAACACATTTTTCTCCAAAACTATAACAGATGCAAGCTTGTCCTGTTTGGTGGAGATGATATTTAATAAAATAAGTAGAAATCCTCTAAAAGTTTTGTTTGGTTATCTTGCAATCCCGAGATAATCGTCTCCATGCTCCAAATCCATTTTAAAGCCATTTCAAAGGCATTTTGCGCATACATGAAATGAACACATTTTTCTCCAAAACTATAACACATGCAAGCTTGTCCTGTTTGGTGGAGATGATATTTAATAAAATAAGTAGAAATCCACTAAAAGTTTTGTTTGGTTATCTTGCAATCCTGAGATAATCGTCTCCATGCTCCAAATCCATTTTAAAGCCATTTTTAAGGCATTTCGCGCATACATGAAATGAACACATTTTTCTCCAAAACTATAACAGATGCAAGCTTGTCCTGTTTGGTGGAGATGATATTTAATAAAATAAGTAGAAATCCACTAAAAGTTTTGTTTGGTTATCTTGCAATCCCGAGATAATCGTCTCCATGCTCCAAATCCATTTTAAAGCCATTTTTAAGGCATTTCGCGCATACATGAAATGAACACATTTTTCTCCAAAACTATAACAGATGCAAGCTTGTCCTGTTTGGTGGAGATGATATTTAATAAAAATAAGTAGAAATCCACTAAAATTTTTGTTTGGTTATCTTGCAATCCCGAGATAATCGTCTCCATGCTCCAAATCCATTTTAAAGCCATTTTTAAGGCATTTCGCGCATACATGAAATGAACACATTTTTCTCCAAAACTATAACAGATGCAAGCTTGTCCTGTTTGGTGGAGATGATATTTAATAAAATAAGTAGAAATCCACTAAAAGTTTTGTTTGGTTATCTTGCAATCCCGAGATAATCGTCTCCATGCTCCAAATCCATTTTAAAGCCATTTCAAAGGCATTTTGCGCATACATGAAATGAACACATTTTTCTCCAAAACTATAACACATGCAAGCTTGTCCTGTTTGGTGGAGATGATATTTAATAAAATAAGTAGAAATCCACTAAAAGTTTTGTTTGGTTATCTTGCAATCCCGAGATAATCGTCTCCATGCTCCAAATCCATTTTAAAGCCATTTTTAAGGCATTTCGCGCATACATGAAATGAACACATTTTTCTCCAAAACTATAACAGATGCAAGCTTGTCCTGTTTGGTGGAGATGATATTTAATAAAATAAGTAGAAATCCACTAAAAGTTTTGTTTGGTTATCTTGCAATTCCGAGATAATCGTCTCCATGCTCCAAATCCATTTTAAAGCCATTTTTAAGGCATTTCGCGCATACATGAAATGAACACATTTTTCTCCAAAACTATAACAGATGCAAGCTTGTCCTGTTTGGTGGAGATGATATTTAATAAAATAAGTAGAAATCCACTAAAACTTTTGTTTGGTTATCTTGCAATCACGAGATAATCGTCTCCATGCTCCAAATCCATTTTAAAGCCATTTTTAAGGCATTTCGCGCATACATGAAATGAACACATTTTTCTCCAAAACTATAACAGATGCAAGCTTGTCCTGTTTGGTGGAGATGATATTTAATAAAATAAGTAGAAATCCACTAAAAGTTTTGTTTGGTTATATTGCAATCCCGAGATAATCGTCTCCATGCTCCAAATCCATTTTAAAGCCATTTTTAAGGCATTTCGCGCATACATGAAATGAACACATTTTTCTCCAAAACTATAACAGATGCAAGCTTGTCCTGTTTGGTGGAGATGATATTTAATAAAATAAGTAGAAATCCACTAAAAGTTTTGTTTGGTTATCTTGCAATCCCGAGATAATCGTCTCCATGCTCCAAATCCATTTTAAAGCCATTTTTAAGGCATTTCGCGCATACATCAAATGAACACATTTTTCTCCAAAACTATAACAGATGCAAGCTTGTCCTGTTTGGTGGAGATAATATTTAATAAAATAAGTAGAAATCTACTAAAAGTTTCGTTTGTTTATATTGCCATCCTGAGATAATCGTCTCCATGCTCCAAATCCATTTTAAAGCCATTTCAAAGGCATTTTGCGCATACATGAAATGAACACATTTTTCTCCAAAACTATAACACATGCAAGCTTGTCCTGTTTGGTGGAGATGATATTTAATAAAATAAGTAGAAATCCACTAAAAGTTTTGTTTGGTTATCTTGCAATCCCGAGATAATCGTCTCCATGCTCCAAATCCATTTTAAAGCCATTTTTAAGGCATTTCGCGCATGCATGAAATGAACACATTTTTCTCCAAAACTATAACAGATGCAAGCTTGTCCTGTTTGGTGGAGATGATATTTAATAAAATAAGTAGAAATCCACTAAAAGTTTTGTTTGGTTATCTTGCAATCCCGAGATAATCGTCTCCATGCTCCAAATCCATTTTAAAGCCATTTTTAAGGCATTTCGCGCATACATGAAATGAACACATTTTTCTCCAAAACTATAACAGATGCAAGCTTGTCCTGTTTGGTGGAGATGATATTTAATAAAATAAGTAGAAATCAACTAAAAGTTTTGTTTGGTTATCTTGCAATCCCGAGATAATCGTCTCCATGCTCCAAATCCATTTTAAAGCCATTTTTAAGGCATTTCGCGCATACATGAAATGAACACATTTTTCTCCAAAACTATAACAGATGCAAGCTTGTCCTGTTTGGTGGAGATGATATTTAATAAAATAAGTAGAAATCCACTAAAAGTTTTGTTTGGTTATATTGCAATCCCGAGATAATCGTCTCCATGCTCCAAATCCATTTTAAAGCCATTTTTAAGGCATTTCGCGCATACATGAAATGAACACATTTTTCTCCAAAACTATAACAGATGCAAGCTTGTCCTGTTTGGTGGAGATGATATTTAATAAAATAAGTAGAAATCCACTAAAAGTTTTGTTTGGTTATCTTGCAATCCCGAGATAATCGTCTCCATGCTCCAAATCCATTTTAAAGCCATTTTTAAGGCATTTCGCGCATACATGAAATGAACACATTTTTCTCCAAAACTATAACAGATGCAAGCTTGTCCTGTTTGGTGGAGATAATATTTAATAAAATAAGTAGAAATCTACTAAAAGTTTCGTTTGTTTATATTGCCATCCTGAGATAATCGTCTCCATGCTCCAAATCCATTTTAAAGCCATTTCAAAGGCATTTTGCGCATACATGAAATGAACACATTTTTCTCCAAAACTATAACACATGCAAGCTTGTCCTGTTTGGTGGAGATGATATTTAATAAAATAAGTAGAAATCCACTAAAAGTTTTGTTTGGTTATCTTGCAATCCCGAGATAATCGTCTCCATGCTCCAAATCCATTTTAAAGCCATTTTTAAGGCATTTCGCGCATACATGAAATGAACACTTTTTCTCCAAAACTATAACAGATGCAAGCTTGTCCTGTTTGGTGGAGATGATATTTAATAAAATAAGTAGAAATCCACTAAAAGTTTTGTTTGGTTATCTTGCAATCCCGAGATAATCGTCTCCATGCTCCAAATCCATTTTAAAGCCATTTTTAAGGCATTTCGCGCATACATGAAATGAACACATTTTTCTCCAAAACTATAACAGATGCAAGCTTGTCCTGTTTGGTGGAGATGATATTTAATAAAATAAGTAGAAATCCACTAAAAGTTTTGTTTGGTTATCTTGCAATCCCGAGATAATCGTCTCCATGCTCCAAATCTATTTTAAAGCCATTTTTAAGGCATTTCGCGCATACATGAAATGAACACATTTTTCTCCAAAACTATAACAGATGCAAGCTTGTCCTGTTTGGTGGAGATGATATTTAATAAAATAAGTAGAAATCCACTAAAAGTTTTGTTTGGTTATCTTGCAATCCCGAGATAATCGTCTCCATGCTCCAAATCCATTTTAAAGCCATTTTTAAGGCATTTCGCGCATACATGAAATGAACACATTTTTCTCCAAAACTATAACAGATGCAAGCTTGTCCTGTTTGGTGGAGATGATATTTAATAAAATAAGTAGAAATCCACTAAAATTTTTGTTTGGTTATCTTGCAATCCCGAGATAATCGTCTCCATGCTCCAAATCCATTTTAAAGCCATTTTTAAGGCATTTCGCGCATACATGAAATGAACACATTTTTCTCCAAAACTATAACAGATGCAAGCTTGTCGTGTTTGGTGGAGATGATATTTAATAAAATAAGTAGAAATCCACTAAAAGTTTTGTTTGGTTATATTGCAATCCCGAGATAATCGTTTCCATGCTCCAAATCCATTTTAAAGCCATTTTTAAGGCATTTCGCGCATACATGAAATGAACACATTTTTCTCCAAAACTATAACAGATGCAAGCTTGTCCTGTTTGGTGGAGATGATATTTAATAAAATAAGTAGAAATCCACTAAAATTTTTGTTTGGTTATCTTGCAATCCCGAGATAATCGTCTCCATGCTCCAAATCCATTTTAAAGCCATTTTTAAGGCATTTCGCGCATACATGAAATGAACACATTTTTCTCCAAAACTATAACAGATGCAAGCTTGTCCTGTTTGGTGGAGATGATATTTAATAAAATAAGTAGAAATCCACTAAAAGTTTTGTTTGGTTATCTTGCAATCCCGATATAATTGTCTCCATGCTCCAAATCCATTTTAAAGCCATTTTTAAGGCATTTCGCGCATACATGAAATGAACACATTTTTCTCCAAAACTATAACAGATGCAAGCTTGTCCTGTTTGGTGGAGATGATATTTAATAAAATAAGTAGAAATCCACTAAAAGTTTTGTTTGGTTATCTTGCAATCCCGAGATAATCGTCTCCATGCTCCAAATCCATTTTAAAGCCATTTTTAAGGCATTTCGCGCATACATGAAATGAACACATTTTTCTCCAAAACTATAACAGATGCAAGCTTGTCCTGTTTGGTGGAGATGATATTTAATAAAATAAGTAGAAATCCACTAAAAGTTTTGTTTGGTTATCTTGCAATCCCGAGATAATCGTCTCCATGCTCCAAATCCATTTTAAAGCCATTTCAAAGGCATTTTGCGCATACATGAAATGAACACATTTTTCTCCAAAACTATAACACATGCAAGCTTGTCCTGTTTGGTGGAGATGATATTTAATAAAATAAGTAGAAATCCACTAAAAGTTTTGTTTGGTTATCTTGCAATCCCGAGATAATCGTCTCCATGCTCCAAATCCATTTTAAAGCCATTTTTAAGGCATTTCGCGCATACATGAAATTAACACATTTTCTCCAAAACTATAACAGATGCAAGCTTGTTCTGTTTGGTGGAGATGATATTTAATAAAATAAGTAGAAATCCACTAAAAGTTTTGTTTGGTTATCTTGCAATCCCGAGATAATCGTCTCCATGCTCCAAATCCATTTTAAAGCCATTTTTAAGGCATTTCGCGCATACATGAAATGAACACATTTTTCTCCAAAACTATA